>NC_134409.1:127534381-127762084 GCF_038048845.1 Mixophyes fleayi | reverse complement strand
TTCACTCTGATGCCAACTCAGCGCAAAGTTATGTTGGGATTTGTTCCCCATGGTGGTGGACGCATGGCGGTTTGCGCCAGTCCACTCATGATAGTGTTTGTCAGCTTGAGAGTTGTTTCGCAGTGCCCTTTCTCCGCCACCATAGGTCTAGTTAAAATTAAAATCATAATAAAAGTTCTGGCAATTTTAATAACTTATACAAGTCTCCGTGTGTTTATTTGCATGCAAAGGTTTAGAATTATAAGGTTGATGTAAGGTTTACGAAACATACACGGTGAGCCCTTTTTTGCAAATTTGCATTCTCTATTGCAAGATTTCGTAGTATAAAAGCATTATTTCGGAACATAATTCGATTTTGTGGTACAAACTTATTTCAGCAGGCAAGATCAAACTTTGAAAGCAAATTGATTACCTGATTTTTAAAAAAAATATTGTATAACCCAGAAAATCGTATTTGTAGCTCATAACATGATTTGTAGCACATAAATGTATTCGGTGGTACTGCGTATCTTCTGGTGCACTAAAACTGCCTATACGTGCCCTATTTGTTGCAAAAGGAGATTTATTTTGTGGCACGACCATTATGCTTAATTATGTAGATGAAATGACTGGTATCATGTGATCACAGAGCCTAAGTGTCACACAATTGGACTGTGTTATAATCTGTGAATGTAAATGACATTATACGAGTTAAAAGGAAGGTCTATGAAAAATAAATTGCGTTATAATCATGTGATCATGATGATGAGAGGCACAGTACAGCGTTTATTATATTTATTCATGCAGCAATGTGTCTTTACAAATACTATCCACGCATTGGCAACTATGAAGCTTCAATACACCATGGACAGACAAGACTTGCTCTATGCTCCCTATACATGACAGTAGTGGTACTAATGACACTTTTACCTTTGTTTTCAGGGGATCTACTTCAGTGTGAATGTCCACAGATTGCACTTGATCAATACTCACTTTAGTTTTATTAAGCAGAGATAAAGGGCCTGATTCATTTATTAAGGAACGTAAGCCAAAAATGAGTAACTTTGAACAGTGGCAAAACCATGTTAAAATGCAAGGGGTGCAAATGAGGTTATTATTGTGCACATAAGTTAAATACTGGCTGCTGTTTCATGTAGGACACAAATACTTGATAGCTTTATTTTTACACTGAAATTTAAAGTTGATCTAGTACATGCTCTACCCCCAATTATAAATCTGTCCCCACATTTAAAATCCCCCCCCCCCTCCAATGCTACATGGTTCTGCCGAGGTTCAAAGTTACTAATTTCTTTACTTTCCTTAATGAATCAGGCCCAAACTGTCTGGGTGGACGCAGGGGCAAGCTGGCAATTTTTGAACAGGAGTATGGGGGAGGGGACTCGGCTAAGCAGCGTACGTAACATTTTATGCAGGTAGCCCTGTGATCCAGCCTAAGATAGCCCACTATAGGCCAGCCCAGGGGGCAGACGCCACCTGCCCCCCAGCCCCTCACGGCAGAGCACTCGGCTCCTACCCAGAAACTGTCTTGGAACCTTCAGATACGAAACTTTGTGACAGTTGCCGGATCTCCCCTCTAGCAAACTGTCACAACCCTGCAGCGGTCACCCAAAAGTCATGAGAAGATCCAGGTAAGATTTATCTCCTACCCCTCAAGCTCATCATATGCATGAATTTCAGTAGATTTTCTGCAGTTAAGAACTTAAAGTCTATTAGTCGTCTACACACGATGGAGGCCGCCATATTGTGGTCCTAATCAATATTCGTGGGAATGCAGCTTATAAATGTAATAGTATCCAGCGCTTTCATGGATAGACGTTATGGGCCTGATTTATCAAGTCGTGTAAATGGCGATTTTGTGCGTATAATCCGCAAAATCACTCTGCGAATGCCAGAACGGGACCATACGCCACCGAACGCAGCCACGTCCAGTTCAGCTTTTGGTGCAAAAGACACTTAGTACAGCCTACGATTTCAGGGTGGGCAAGGTGCATTTGCCCATAGTCAATCTACAGTAAGGGCGCGCCAATCTCGAGCTCACGCAGCGAGATCTTGGCGGCTCTCAGGTACTTGTTTTTCAGCCGTATCTCTTGCTCCAGCTACAGGTCTAGTCTAAGTGCCAATTACTAGTGATGATGGCTGTGTACGCATGCTATTACATGTTTCAGGAGCAACTGTATAAATGTATCTTATGTACAGTAAACATTCATAAAATACATACTAAAAAGTGTTTTATTTCTGAATGTTTTATCATGAATGCCAATATTATTAACAGGTAACATTAGTTGAATAGTATTTTTTTTTCTGTCCATTCTTTTGTGATTTTATATTCCCTTTTACGTTGGACGTATCCCGCAGGGCGCAAAGTTTTTGTGGAAGCAAAACTGTGACAGGGAGAGGTATAAGCTAAAATTAAGTTTAAAATATAAGAGTTGTTATTCTCCATAGTAAAAAAGAAAACATGAAAGAAAAATGTAATAAGATTTTGATCTTGACGTATTCCCACGGTAAAGGCTGAAGACAATGAGTCATCCGAGGGTGGGCGCTTGAGGATAAGCGAGTATGAGACAAGGATGGCGACAAATGCAAGTGTGACAGCCCCCTCTACCTTCACCAGGGGCAAATGCAGGATTTGTAGAGGGGGTTTCCACACCACGCCGCCAGTGGGCGTGACCAGCATGCATTGGGGGGGTGGCTATAATTTTAGACAGTGCTTGGCTGCTCTCCAACTCTCCCTATCCCCATAATATACATGGACAATGCTGCATGCACTACTGTTAGGTGCACACAGCTCTCCTTTTTCAAACAGAGCCGTGTGAAGCTGGAGCAGGGTCCAGCCACCTCAAGTATACAGTGCCCCAGGCTTGGAGGGGGTTTCCAGACACTAGGAAGCCCCCTTCCCCCTCGGTTTGCCTATGTTCACCCTCAGTAGCATTCGTTCCTCCCTACGGTCTCCTATACAGTTCTGCTAGTAAGGAAAACAAACTGAATAGCAACGATTGCTGTGACCATTTTAAAAAGCCAAGTTGAGCCGAGTTTCAAAAACACAGAAACATTAATATTTGTGGGGAATGGAGGGGGGGTGAAGGAGCCAGATTTTAAATTAATGATTAGTCCGGTTTTATTTACCACATATTAGCCCGTCGTGGACGCTTGGGGGTGATGCAAGGGTGTTAGCCTAGGGCGGCCTGAACCCTTAATCAGGCTCTGGTTATGTGCGGTCTGCACTTGGTTTAATATTCTTGTCATAATACTTCACCTACTTTCTGCTATGGTCAACTACTGCGGTTTGTTAATGCTCGCACGATAGCTTGAGGGTGGACTAGTTGAGTGGAATATCTGTGGTATCATTGTGGTGGAATTATGATGTCATTGGGGGGACGGAGGGCAGGGTCTGGATAGCACTGAAAATATGACAGAATAGTCAAATAGGTAGCACTCAAGAGCTGGGCTGGGCAGCCCAATGGCTCAGTGGTTAGCACTTCTGCCTCACAGCACTGGGGTCATGAGTTCGATTCCTGACCATGGCATTATCTGTGTGGAGTTTGTATGTTCTCCCGTGTTTGCATGGGTTTCCTCCCACACTCCAGAAACATACTGGTAGGTTAATTGGCTGCTATTAAAAATTGTCCTTAGTTTCTCTCAATCTGTCTGTCTGTGTATGTTAGGGAGTCCAGAATGTAAGCTCCAATGGGGCAGAGACTGATGTGAGTTCTCTGTACAGCGCTGCAGAATTAGTGGCGCTATATAAATAGATGATGATAGTATAAAATGTCTCTTTCTTTGATTAAATGTATTGCTTTAGCTTATTACTGAGATTAAGGGTAATGTAGGGCCTTTAGAAGGTTGGAGGACGCCCTCCCTGTTCTGTACAATCATGCATGTAGCAAGGTCAAATGCAGCAATTATACCTATGCCAGTGAAACATTTAAACATTGGCTGTGTATAGTTCATACCTCTATTCAACCATTTGATGCCGTGCTTTTTTATAGTAAGGGCGGGGCTATGGTGACGCAAATGTCACCACGCCCTCCTCCTAGCCCATGTCACATAAAAGTGAGCGTGTATGGTATAGTTGCAACCATATATATTCCTACCTCCCAACATTTAAATCAGCGAAAGCAGGTCAAAATAAGCTCCACCCTTGTTCAGCCCAAACCCCGCCAACAAATAAGGAGCCCATTTTTTATTAAACCCCACCCATTTTGCAGCAAACTAATTGGGATAAATCGTCAAAATGGGGACAGTCGGAAGGTTGCATATCAAACATAATTTGAAAGGAAACTTCTAAATTCTGTTCTCCCCGTGTTTGTGTGGGTTTCCTTCGGGTGCTCCTCCGAAATACTTCAACTACTTAAACATAGACCTAAACTTAGGTTAAGGCCAATATGAAGCTGTGAAGTCACATGGTCACTTATGCGGGACAGGAAATCATGAGTTACAAGAGGAAGTTACATCAGCATATTCTGTTGTTCTAGGTAACTGATCTTACATTCCGTATTATCTCTATTATCTCTTATCCGTTGTAGAATGTTCTGGAATGTGTCGGAACGTTACAGATAAAATGTAAAAATAATGGTAAAAGGGGTAAAGTAACCAAACAATCCCCTAACTGAAATGCAGCAAGTGGCCATCCAGTAACCATCTTACTAGACTTTGTTTTATTTTAGTTTATACTTCCTCTGTCTAATTGAAATCACCTACTGTTCCCTTTCTGCCCATCCTGTCCTCTGCTGTACACTCTCCTCCTCCCTCACACTTACTCTGCTATCTGTATCCTATTTTCACCATCTTATCAGTCTAACCTCTACTCCTAACTGCATCCTCCTCTCTTCACTCATCTGCTTCATCTATCCCTTCATCCTGTTCAGTGTTGTTTATCTTCCTCCTTGGTGCCTCTGGATCTGAAACTCATCACTTCCCCGTTTGTCATGTTCTCTCCTTAGATTCGCCTAATGCTATTTCCCTACTCCTATGATATCTTCGGTCTTACGTAGCTCTCACTCACATCATCTTTTCTTTGTATATTTTTAGCAATTTCCTAGCATTGTGACACCTGTTCTTCCTCATCTATCCTTCATGCCTTCCCTTTTCATTATTGCTCTATCAAGTCCCTTTAAAGGTGTGTCTGACTAGAGTCTGAGCAATTTATTGTATATAATTGTAATCTTATGCTCATCTCTGTGTGTTCCCTGTTTACTAGCCAATTAGAGCATTGAAATGTTCACAGCATAGCCAATCTCATCATTGGAGTTTTCACAGGTTCTCACATCTACTCCTTCCTCCATCTATCTCTCCCATCTGCTTTTCCTCCATCTCTCCCTCCCATCTGCCCTTTCTTCCATCTCTCCCTCCCATCTGCCCTTTCCTCCATCTCTCCCTCCCATCTGCCCTTCCTCCATCTCTCCCTCCATCTGCCCTTCCTCCATCTCTCCCTCCCATCTGCCCTTCCTCCATCTCTCCCTCCCATCTGCCCTTCCTCCATCTCTCCCTCCCATCTGCCCTTCCTCCATCTCTCCCTCCCATCTGCCCTTCCTCCATCTCTCCCTCCCATCTGCCCTTCCTCCATCTCTCCCTCCCATCTGCCCTTCCTCCATCTCTCCCTCCCATCTGCCCTTCCTCCATCTCTCCCTCCCATCTGCCCTTCCTCCATCTCTCCCTCCCATCTGCCCTTTCCTCCATCTCCCTCCCATCTGCCCTTCCTCCATCTCTCCCTCCCATCTGCCCTTCCTCCATCTCTCCCTCCCATCTGCCCTTTCCTACATCTCCCCCACCCATCTGCCCTTCCTCCATCTCTCCCTCCCATCTGCCCTTTCCTCCATCTCCCTCCCATCTGCCCTTCCTCCATCTCTCTCCCATCTGCCCTTCCTCCATCTCTCCCTCCCATCTGCCCTTCCTCCATCTCCCCCTCCCATCTGCCCTTCCTCCATCTCTCCCTCCCATCTGCCCTTTCCTCCATCTCCCTCCCATCTGCCCTTCCTCCATCTCTCCCTCCCATCTGCCCTTTCCTACATCTCTCCCTCCCATCTGCCCTTTCCTACATCTCTCCCTCCCATCTGCCTTTTCCTACATCTCTCCCTCCCATCTGCCCTTCCTCCATCTCTCCCTCCCATCTGCCCTTTCCTACATCTCTCCCTCCCATCTGCCCTTCCTCCATCTCTCCCTCCCATCTGCCCTTTCCTCCATCTCCCTCCCATCTGCCCTTCCTCCATCTCTCCCTCCCATCTGCCCTTCCTCCATCTCTCCCTCCCATCTGCCCTTTCCTACATCTCTCCCTCCCATCTGCCTTTTCCTCCATCTCTCCCTCCCATCTGCCCTTTCCTCCATCTCTCCCTCCCATCTGCCCTTCCTACATCTCTCCCTCCCATCTGCCCTTTCCTCCATCTCCCTCCCATCTGCCCTTCCTCCATCTCTCCCTCCCATCTGCCCTTTCCTCCATCTCTCCCTCCCATCTGCCCTTTCCTCCATCTCCCCCTCCCATCTGCCCTTTCCTCCATCTCCCTCCCATCTGCCCTTCCTCCATCTCTCCCTCCCATCTGCCCTTTCCTCCATCTCTCCCTCCCATCTGCCCTTTCCTCCATCTCTCCCTCCCATCTGCCCTTTCCTCCATCTCTCCCTCCCATCTGCCCTTTCCTCCATCTCTCCCTCCCATCTGCCCTTTCCTACATCTCTCCCTCCCATCTGCCCTTTCCTCCATCTCTCCCTCCCATCTGCCCTTTCCTCCATCTCTCCCTCCCATCTGCCCTTTCCTACATCTCTCCCTCCCATCTGCCCATCCTCCATCTCCCCCTCCCATCTGCCCTTCATCCATCTCCCCCTCCCATCTGCCCTTTCCTACATCTCTCCCTCCCATCTGCCCTTCATCCATCTCCCCCTCCCATCTGCCCTTCCTCCATCTCTCCCTCCCATCTGCCCTTCATCCATCTCCCCCTCCCATCTGCCCTTCCTCCATCTCTCCCTCCCATCTGCCCTTCCTCCATCTCCCCCTCCCATCTGCCCTTTCTTCCATCTCTCCCTCCCATCTGCCCTTCATCCATCTCCCCCTCCCATCTGCCCTTCCTCCATCTCTCCCTCCCATCTGCCCTTCCTCCATCTCCCCCTCCCATCTGCCCTTTCTTCCATCTCTCCCTCCCATCTGCCCTTTCCTCCATCTCTCCCTCCCATCTGCCCTTTCCTACATCTCTCCCTCCCATCTGCCCTTTCCTCCATCTCTCCCTCCCATCTGCCCTTTCCTCCATCTCTCCCTCCCATCTGCCCATCCTCCATCTCTCCCTCCCATCTGCCCTTCCTCCATCTCTCCCTCCCATCTGCCCTTCATCCATCTCCCCCTCCCATCTGCCCTTCCTCCATCTCTCCCTCCCATCTGCCCTTCCTCCATCTCCCCCTCCCATCTGCCCTTTCCTCCATCTCCCTCCCATCTGCCCTTCCTCCATCTCTCTCCCATCTGCCCTTCCTGCATCTCTCCCTCTCATCTGCCCTTCCTCCATCTCTCCCTCCCATCTGCCCTTCCTCCATCTCTCCCTCCCATCTGCCCTTCCTCCATCTCCCCCTCCCATCTGCCCTTCCTCCATCTCTCCCTCCCATCTGCCCTTTCCTCCATCTCCCTCCCATATGCCCTTCCTCCATCTCTCTCCCATCTGCCCTTCCTCCATCTCTCCCTCTCATCTGCCCTTCCTCCATCTCTCCCTCTCATCTGCCCTTCCTCCATCTCTCCCTCTCATCTGCCCTTCCTCCATCTCTCCCTCCCGTCTGCCATTCCTCCATCTGGTGACTGGTGAGGAGGGGACATGTGGGGCACAGACTGGTGAGAAGGGGACATGTGGGGCACAGACTGGTGAGGAGGGGATATGTGGGGCACAGACTGGTGAGGAGGGGGCATGTGGGGTACAGACTGGTGAGGAGGGGGCATGTGGGGCACAGACTGGTGAGGAGGGGGCATGTGGGGCACAGACTGGTGAGGAGGGGACATGTGGGGCACAGACTGGTGAGGAGGAGCATGTGGAGCACAGACTTGTGAGAAGGGAACATGTGGGGCACAGACTGGTGAGGAGGGGGCATGTTGGGCACAAGCAGGTGAGGAGGGGGCAAGTGGAGTACAGACTGATGAGGAGTGGACATGTGGGGCACAGACTGGTGAGGAGGGGACATGTGGGGCACGGACTGGTGAGGAGGGGGCATGTGAGGCACAATCTGGTGAGGAGGGGACATGTGGGGCACATACTGGTGAGGAGGGGGCATGTTGGGCACAATCTGGTAAGGAGGGGATGTGTGGGGCACAGACTGGTGATAAAGGGGGCATGTTGGGCACAAGCAGGTGAGGAGGGGGCATGTGGAGTACAGACTGTGAGGAGGGGACATGTGGGGCACAGACTGGTGAAGAGGGGACATGTGGGGCACGGACTGGTGAGGAGGGGGCATGTGAGGCACAATCTGGTGAGGAGGGGACATGTGGGGCACATACTGGTGAGGAGGGGGCATGTTGGGCACAATCTGGTAAGGAGGGGACATGTGGGGCACAGACTGGTGAGGAGTCTCTCTTCATTTGATGCCACAAATGAAGAGGAAGTTTCTACTCTCTTCTCATCTTGCTACTCTACCTCCTGTCCTCTTGATCACATTCCCTCACAAATTGGTATGTCCCTGTCTCCTGTGCTCATTCCCCCTCTAACTAAAATCTGTAATCTATCTCTTTCTACTGGTATTTTTCCATCACTATTCAAGCATGCAGTGATTACTCCTATTTTAAAAAAACAGAATTCTGACCCTAACTCTCTCATAAATTACCGCCCCATCTCCCAGCTCCCATGCCCCTCCAAGCTTCTCGAGAGAATTGCCTACACCCGCCTCACACACTTTCTTACAGCAAACAACCTATTGGATCCTCTTCAGTCAGGCCTTCGCTCTCAACACTCCACAGAGACTGTGCTGACCAAGGTTGTCAATGATTTGATCACAGCAAAAAATAATAACCAATACTCTCTTCTAATTCTCCTGGATCTCTCTGCTGCATTTGACACTGTTGACCACTCTCTCCTCATACAAACGCTGCAATCCCTAGGTCTTGAAGGCACTGTCCTATCCTGGTTCTCATCCTACCTATCTAATCGCTCTTTCAGTGTTAATTTCTCTGGATCCACCTCTGCTCCGCTTCCTTTATCAGTTTGAGTTCCACAGGCCTCAGTCCTAGGTCCTCTGCTATTCTCTATCTACACCACTTCTCTTGGAAAACTAATAAGCTTCTTTGGATTTCAGTATCATCTCTATGCAGATGATACACAAATTTATCTATCCTCTCCTGATCTTTCACCATCTGTGTTGTCTCGCGTTACTGACTGTATTTCTGCCATTTCATCTTGGATGTCTTCTCGCCAACTCAAACTCAATCTTTCAAAAACTGAATTAATAATATTCCCACCCAAAAACAGAAGCTTCCTGCCTGACATTTCTATTTCTGTTGATAACATGACCATAAATCCCACCCCGCAAACTCGCTGCCTAGGTGTAATCTTTGATTCACAACTGTCGTTTATTCCCCACATCAACTCTATATCTAAATCATGTTACATACACCTAAAGAACATTTCCAGAATACGCACATATCTGACTCAAGACACCGCAAAAACATTAATTCATGCACTCATCATCTCCCGCATCGACTATTGCAATTCCCTCCTTACTGGTCTTCCCAAAGTCAGACTTGAACTCCTACAATCTATTTTGCACGCAGCGGCTAGATTGATTTACCTTACAAACCGTTACTCCTCTGCTGAGCCACTCTGTAAGTCTCTACATTGGCTGCCTGTATTTCAACGAATCCAATATAAAATTCTTCTACTAACATACAAGGCCATCAACAAAATTGCACCGACATACATTTCCTCACTTGTCTCGAAATATCTCCCTACTCGAAACCTCCATTCTGCACAAGATCTACTTCTCTCCTCCACTCTCATCACATCCTCACATTCTCAGTTACAGGATTTTTTCCGGGCTGCACTCACTTTGTGGAATTCCCTCCCACGCACAGTAAGACTTTCCTCTAGTCTTCAAACCTTCAAGCGTTCACTAAAAACCCACCTCTTCAGACAAGGTTATGATATTCCTCAACCATCATCTTAATTTCCCTAGATTACCCTATTACCTTCCTCTACACTGCTAATGCAAGACAACAACCCTCTGACCAACATTGCAACACACACAGCCCACTCAGTACTTTTACCTTTGCAGTCTGGCTGGTCCATTGTGCAATATGATGTACATGCCCTTGTGTTTCTAACTCCCATTGTCCTATAGATTGTAAGCTTTCGAGCAGGGTTCTCTTACCTCTCTGTCTGTATGTATTACCCAGTATTGTCTTATTAATGTTTGTTCCCAATTGTAAAGTGCTACGGAATTTGCTGGCGCTATATAAATAAATGTTGATGATGATGATGATGAGGAGGGGGCATGTTGGCCACAATCTGGTGAGGAGGGGACATGTGGGGCACAGATTGGTGAGGGGGGGACATGTGGGTCTCAGACTGGTGAGGAGGGGGCATGTGGGGCACAGACTGGTGAGGAGGGTATATGTGGGCCACAGACTGGTGAGGAGGGGGCATGTTGGGCACAAGCAGGTGAATAGGGGGCATGTGGAGCACAGACTGGTGAGGAGGGGACATGTGGGGCACAGACTGTTGAGGAGGGGACATGTGGGGCACAGACTGGTGAAGAGGGGACATGTGGGGCACAGACTGGTGAGGTGGGGACATGTGGGGCACAGATTGGTGAGGAGGAGACATGTGGGGCACAGACTGGTGAGGAGGGGACATGTGGGGCACAGATTGGTGAGGAGGAGACATGTAAGGCACGGACTGGTGAAGAGGGGACATGTGGGGCACGGACTGGTGAAGAGGGTGCATGTGAGGCACAATCTGGTGAGTAGGGGACATGTGGGGCACAGACTGGTGAAGAGGGGACATGTGGGGCACGGACTGGTGAGGAGGGTGCATGTGAGGCACAATCTGGTGAGGAGACATGTTGGGCACAGACTGGTGAGGAGGGGACATGTTGGGCACAATCTGTTGAGGAGGGGACATGTTGGGCACAGACTGGTGAGGAAGGGACATGTTGGGCACAGACTGGTGTGGAGGCAACATGTTGGGCACAAGCAGATGAGGCTGAGCATGTAGGGCACAGACTGGTGAGGAGGGGATATGTGGCAGGCTTCATTTTGTCTATGAAGGTTAGTGGCAGGGGGACCACATGTTACTGGCCTGGGGCCCCATTACAATATAACCTGCCTCACATTTTATGTTCTCTTCCTTATATCTTCTTTTTCACCATCTCTCCTACAGATTTATACTATTCTCTCTCATAGCTGATTTTAACTCTACCATTCTTTCTCTAGCTGTCCCTACATGTCCTTCTGTGGATCTCCCAAATCCCCTCCTCAAGTTATCGAATCTCTTTATTATCAGACCTCTCATTCATTATCAGTACTTCATTCTCTGCACTCTCCCCCATATCTTTATCTCTCCTGCATCACCTGTATATAACCCCTTTTTTTCACTCTCCCTTTTCATCCCCCCCATCTTTCCACACTGTTCTTCTCTTTCTTTACCCAACACAAGGGAGATGAGTGCAGCCTAGTTTTAATATTCTGCAATATAGTCCGCTGGTAATGCAACTTGTGGCTCTCCATCTGTTGTGGAAATACAAGTCTGAGCATGCCCTGCCAGCCAGAGACAACCTGTAGCTCTCCAACTGCTGAGAAACTTGTAGCCATAGGCTGCTCCTGCACGCTGGGACTTACAGTTCCACAGCAGCTGGAGAGACACATGATTGCCAAAGTCTGATACAGACCCTGCGAGGACCCTTCAGTGAGGATGTCAGAATAGATAGATGACTGTTATCAGAGACCAGCGCTGCTGCTGACACACCTGTAGCTGCTGCAGAACCTCTCTGTCAGACACACTTCCAGGAACACCCCTCACCCCAAGAGGTTCTGCAGCAGCTGAAGCCCACCTGTCTTCCCCCTCTCTGACAGGCGACAAGTGCTGCTGACACACCTGTAGCTGCTGCAGAACCTCTCTGCCAGACACACTTCCAGGAACAGCCTCACCCCAAGAGGTTCAGCAGCAGCTGAAGCCCACCTGTCTTACCCTCTCTGGCAGGTGACAAGTGCTGCTGACACACCTGTAGCTGCTGCAGAACCTCTCGGAGCAGCAGACATCTCTGCCAGACACACTTCCAGGAACACCCCTCACCCCCAAGAGGTTCTGCAGCAGCTGAAGCCCACCTGTCTTTCCCTCCCCTTCCCAGTGCTGCTGGCATCACGGCTTCCAGCAGCCCAGCTAGAAATGGGTAATTTATTCCCGAGAATAAAAAAGAATTATTTCACCTTCCCCACTTGCCAAGTGCTGGACTTTTAAAGCCCCGCGGCCTGCCATTGGCTGTCCGGAGCCGTGACGTCACGTCGGCTGTGTCCCGCCCTTCCTTCCGTCCCTGAGTGACTGGTCTGTGCAGTCTGGCAGCGGATCGGCGGAGGAGAGCACGGCTGGGGCTGCTCCCGGACCCCCCCGAGGCGGATCAGCCAACCCCCCCAACCCATCACTTCACCGGCATCATAACCCCCTGCAGCCACCACCACCCCCCAACTCCAATCCATCCACCTCCCCCCTGAACCCCCCTCCCTCCAATTCCTATTTATAGGTGTGGGGGGGTCCCTGCAGAACACAAGAGGGGGGAGGGTGCACCAGGCGTGGATTGTACATTCATGATTATGGGCGACAAGAAGAGCCCGACCAGGTACAGTGCAGGGGTAGGGGGAGGGGAAATATGGGGGGGGGGGTTGGTTTATTTATATACCCCCATTACATGTAGACAGATGGAGACATAATCCCCCCCCCCTTACCCCCAGCACTCCTCCCCAATCATCCTCCTGTCCTTGTAAGTGGAGGCTGCAGTACCACCCTGCACCCCCTCCCCATTATATGCTACTAATGTATATGATATATAGGGAGCTGTGTGTGTCGGGGAGGAAGTGCGCCAGGGCACAGCTCTGCTATGGCGGCTGATCCTCTCAGACACATAACACACACACTCCCTGCACAGAGCCTCAGACAAAGAGAATATTTACCAGGAGAGAGAGAGAGAGGAAAAAAAAAAAAAAAAGGAGGGTGGAGAGGAGAGAGAAACGCCTCCACCACCCTTAAAATCTAAATAAATAATTGCACCCAGTAGCACCCCCTTATGTCTTACCATTCTCCCTTTATTGATAGGTAAATGGGGAGGGCTCCTGTTGGAATGGGAGACAGTGGGTGGCTGGAATGTGTTGTGTGTGTCATGTTGGGTACGGCTTTCTTTGTCTTTTGTGTGTTATTTTTCACAGTGGGGTGTGTTGTGTATTTTTTTTTCTTAAATGCCTCCTTCTAGTTCTCCTCTATGCCTTAGTTAAGGTGGTGGCCTGTAGGGCAGGGAAGGGTTAATCTTGGTGGTGGTGATGGGGGGGGGGGGGGGGGGGGGTGTTGTTGGAATGACTGAGTGTCACAGTGGTGGCAATCCACTCGGTGTGCCATTGGCGGAGATGCTGTGGGTGTCTCTGTTGAATCTTTGACAGGGCACTGGCACAAGGAAGGTGGAGGGGGTGAGGCTGCAGGAGGATAGGGGTAGATGGATGGAACAGTTGCTGCCTCTTCTCAGTCATTTCTTGCTGCTTAACCCCCTCCCTCCCTGGGATATGTCTTCACGGGCTTCGTTAGGTTAATTTGGAAGGGCAGTGATGTTAACCTAAGGGATGGTGTTTCTCAGTACCCCCTGCAGCCATTGAATTGACAACCTGCATCCAATACTCAGTTGTGCTTTTCTTGCTGGATAGTAGTAACACACAGACAGAGTTAAGTTTGGTATTCACTGCTCTTCCACATGTTACGAAAAGGACTTATATATTCCACAGTGCCTCTTGCATAGAATGTTAGGCTGCACATGGCGTTCTTAAAAAGTCTGTACATGTCCTAATTCTTTTTTTTTTCCTTATTTTTCAGGCCAAAACGGCAAGCAAAGCCTTCAGCTGACGAGGGATATTGGGATTGTAGTGTGTGCACTTTTAGGAATAGTGCTGAAGCTTTTAAATGCAGTATCTGTGATGTCCGGAAAGGAACTTCTACTAGGTACGGTACTGTCTGCTAATTAGGGACCCTACTTGGATTGTGATGATGATGAAGAAAATGTTGTGACTTACTGATCGCATGCTTTTCTGAATGGTATATTTATTTTATGTTTTTATTATTGCCATTTGTTGTACTCTTTGTTTTTACTATTTTATATTTTTGTTTTATAATTACATATTTTTGGTACTGGATTGTGTATAAAATGTATCTATATAGTCTATACAGATAATATTGCTTTATGTGTGTACAGGTGTTTTTGGTTTTTAAGATACAAATGCATTGCACTAAGATTTGGACTGCAATGTGACTGTTGTGCTGTTTAGGTTAAATCTTGGGCACTATTGTTTGTTTTTTCTGTTAGTGAAACAATAGTGTGTTAAATAAACTGATCCATTATGGTGGATATAAAAGTGTCAACACTACAGTTAAAATCTAGAATTTGATAGCAGGTGAAGAGCAGATGACTTGTCTAGACAGTTGATTTAATGGCCTCCAGACCTTGTTCCTAGTTGCTCTCTGATGGATTTACAACAAAATGACATATACAGGTGCCTAGCAAAATTGGATATTATATTTTCTACTATAGAAGCACTTTCCTTTTTTTTAATATTTGCATTTTTGTTTTTATGAAATGTAAGTGGAAACTCTTAAGTTGATTATGAGGATCATTGATTGCAAAATTTAACTTCTAAAGTGAATATATATCAGTTTTTATAAATTTGTTTGCAGCATTTAAGGATGTTTTTGGCTTTAGTATCAATGATTTAATTATTCGGCACCATTTGTACAAGTCCATGTATTCGGCACCATTTGTACAAGTCTATGTGAGGTTGAACTTTGTTGGTCAACGTGCTTTGTGTTGTAGTTCACAACAGGAGAGCATCACACAATACTCACTTGACAGTGTGAATCTTGGTATCTTGACTGATATATAACTTTGTTTTTAAGAGTAATTTCACTCTGTCTGTGCGTTTGTCAGTGCCGTGGCTCTTAAAACGTTTTTTTTTTTTTCTCCTTTATACGCATGTTGTATTTCTGATATTAAACAATTCTTGTGTGCCCTTGAACTTGCTTGACATTGTATCCCTATATATTGAACGTCTTTGTTCAGTGCAATGCAGAAGTTTGAGAAAACTGGGAATATTCTCAGTTAAAGCTACCTAAAAATGTGCCTGAATTCAGTTCTGTGTATCCGGTACTAGATTCCCCAGCCTATGGCATAGAAGTATGTACTTCTGTAGCTATCTAACCTACAGCCCTGTCAGACCAATTTTTGTGTTCCTGTGCCTTTAAGACGGTGTTTACATTGCTGATAATGTTTTAATGCGTAGTCTGAAGTGCGTCTACACAACGACTTTGGCCACGAAAGAGGAATTTACATAGAAGAATACAAAACAGATTATTCATCATGATGTGAAACTAGTTTGAGGGCAGGAATTCTTGTTATGAAGCCTTCGCTTAGTGTTTCCTGCACGTGATTGACAGTTAATAATAAACAAGGTACTGCCTGTGTGTTTGACTTGTAGTAAGGAGACTGAGAAGATCACGTTGGTGTTGTAAATGTTTTTGTTTGCATTGTCTTGGCTTTAAACAGACCCATTTTGGCCTTTGGATACTTTAAGGACTCTGTCGCACATTGTTCAGAGGTAGATTGTTTTGAAAGGAATGTAAAATCTGTTTTTATTATTGGTGTAGTGAACTAAACTTAGAGTTTTGTGGATTTATAGTGATACTGTCACCACACATTTAATGTATTTCTGCTTTGACCCGGATGTTTCTCGCTGAAACAGATTCAGTAGACTTTGGAGCGTTTCCCAAGGGATCAAGTGTATGCAAATAAGCTTCTCTATTGCAAAAGCTGTCCCTTCGGTGGAGACTAATATGCAAATAGTCATTAGGGACAAGTGCTAACCTTTTTTGCTTCCTTGGTGCGGTTATAGCGAATGCACTTTGCATGCTCTGCAGAAAACCCCTGTCTTACACTGATGAGCTCCCAAAGGTTTGGAATAGAAGTGTGTATGCAGAATTCTGTCCCCTTACTTGCCTGTGTCATGCTCAGTTGGTAAGAAAGGCGTTGACTCCAGCAGTTGCTATATAAATTGTGTTTTTGGAAGGATGGAGGTGCTTATGAAGTTATCAGTGTCCTAGATGTGCGCTTGCAGAGTAACCCGTTTTGTTTGTTACAGCCGCAGGGCTGTTACGCAATGGAGTAAGACCTGCATGTTTGGCTCAGTCTGCTGCAGTGCATTCCAAATTAATTGCACATGTTGCGGTGATGGGATGTAGGATAATGACCCCTGCTGTCTATGCAGTGTATTCAGATGAGGTTATGCAAAAATGCACCTGTGGTTGGATCATCATCACCAGTATTTATTTATATAGCGCCACTAGTTCCGCAGCGCTGTACAGAGTACTCGCTCATATCGGTCCCTGTCCCATTGGAGCTTACAGTCTAAATTCCCTAACATACACACACAGACAGACACAAAGACTAGGGTGAATTTGATAGCAGCCAGTTAACCTACCAGTATGTTTTTGGAGTGTGGGAAGAAACCGGAGCACCCAGAGGAAACCCACACAAACATGGGGAGAACATACAAACTCCACACAGATAAGGCCATGGTCGGGAATTGTACTCCTGACCCCAGTGCTGTAAGGCAGAAGTGCTAACCACTGGGCCACCGTGCTGCCCCCAACTTGTTTAGTTACCTTTTTTTTGTCCACTTCTGTATGGTTGTAACTTAAAGGAGGCTGGACAACCTGCTCTACGCAAGATATGGAACGCATTGGGACTTGCGTCTTTAGAGGAATCGGCTCCTAAATATGTATGTCACTGGTTCCTTGTGAATGATCAAGAATTTTGGGGCAGGCTGTAAAACGGATGCCTCCATTTACTTCCAGATATCGATGTCTTTGGTATGCAAATTAGAGGAAGTAGTGTAAAAGGATCCCACACCTAACGGAGTGGATAGAAGTGGTTTTAACACACGGGTATCCGAATATAGTCTTACGTGATGATTTAATGACTGACCAATTGATACTATTGCATAGCAAATATGAATTAGTGCTGCACTTGCTAAATGATCCTATATTTCCTCTTTTGTTTTTGTTTTTTATTGCATGTTTTTTGTATTGGAGGATTATCCTTTTTCTGTCTTGCTTCATCCAGTTTCAGTTGTTTGTTTTAATAAACATCTGTTTTTTTGTTGTTTGTTGTTTATTTTTAATATAACTTTGTCAATATTGGTGGGATACCATTTTGGGACTGTATAAGTGTGTGTGTGTGTGTGTGTTTCATGCAGCTGGGCTTAGGAATGTCCTGCAGCATTCTTACAAGACATGTTTTCTGGATCTCTTCATAGGACAAGTGATTCACGTACAATTCCTCCCGAGAGTTTTGCCTTCCTTCTCCTTAAGTGTCCTAGGGGCGTGCAGAGTGTGTAACAGATTTTGAGGGTAGATTTGGGCACAGATGAAAGCAGAGAGTGGGAAACCTGTGACACCAGCTGTTGTGGAACTAACAGTCCCAGCATGGGTGGGCATTGCTAATACACAACAGCTGGAGAGGCACAGCCTGCCTCTTGATTAATGAAATCCAATCTTTTGGTTTATGAAACTTTCTTGTGGCCAAAAAAACAATTTAGAGAATAGACAAATTAAAAGGAATTGTATTTCCTTTTTAAAGTATATATTTTTTAAAAAACTGCAGTATATGTTGGAAAACTATTTTATGTATTTGCTAATTATATTTAAATTACAAGATTAAATAACTACTTGTGAGACCTCTCTTCTGCTCACTCAGCAGGAAGCTGTATCAGGTGTTGTTGGTTGGTTTTGTTATGGTAATATATTCAGAGTTTGTCTGGTCTTTAATGAATGATACACAAATGGGATGTGATCAATTAAAAGCAACAGGATGTCCACCTTGGGGTTCTTGCTGTTTATAGTAAAGGGATTTAACACATTTATTTTAAATATTTTGTGGGCGAGGGATTATTTTCAACTAAAGCCAGCCACCCTTTGCACCAAAACAGGTGGGCATCTATGAAAACATATATTTTTTCTTTTCTGCATTAAATGCTGGACTTGTTTTGTATTCCGCTGTCAGTAAAAGAACTGCAGAGCGGAGACTGTGCGGGCTGCACTCTCTCTCTCTCTCTCTCTCTCTCTCTCTCTCTCTCTCTCTCTGTCAGAGCCACTGGCAGCGAACGTCGTACGACAAGGGCAAACGAGGTGATGAGAAGATGATGCATTGGATGAAACCGTTCTGATAGAAGCCCACTGTCATTTCCTGCAGGGGAGGATTCTGCTGTTAATTGATTATTGATTGCTGTATTTATCCTCTATCAGCTTACTGCTTTTTATGCATTGTGTGGTGTACTTTATTATACGCTTCGGGTGTCCATTCTTCTCTGCTGCTACGTGGGCATCTCAGATTTGTATAGGTCACTTCACTCCTTTATTTTAGTGACTGATGCTACAATGTGTTTTGTTTTAATTTATTTTATCTGTTACTAAGGAACATTTAGCACATACTTCCTGATTAGTGGCTGCCTAGGGTTCTTTGCAATGTAATTTAAATTGGTACATTTAACCCTCGTTTGCATTCCAAAAGTTGTTTTTTTTTTTGTTTTTTTAGTTGACACTTGTGTGTACCAAACATCTCCTACAGTGCATATCACCCCTTCCTCTCCCTCGTTCCCTTAAACCAGTATTGGCTAACCTGGGAAACTACAAGTCCCAGCATACCCTTCCAGCCATAATATACATTGGCAAAGCATGCTGGGACTTGTAGTTTCACAACACCTGGAATGTCACAGGTTAGCCAACACTGCCTTAGACTATAAGCTTGTCTGGCCATGGACTTCTAGAACGAATGTTTCGGGCTATGTTATTGTTGTGTAATTTGTTTTTACCTCCCAATATTGTGTACTGCGCTGTGGAGTATGTTGGCACTTTATAAGTCATGGCCAGAGCTTTTAACTATTTCGGCTTTGTCGCGTGCACTTCTTAGACATAGATGCTCTCGGCTTAGGACGTCAAGGTACCTCCTGATGTGTGCCTGGATTATTTTGTTCGGGATCTTGGCCATCTTGGTATAATTGTGCATTTTTAGTTTTTTATAATCCCGTTTATAACCTGAATTATTAGGGTGGTTTAATAGTAGCCAGATACAGAAGCCACGTAGCTAATACACCTAAAAAGATTACTGCTGGAACCTAACTTGTTGGATCTTGATGGATGCACATCTTTCACGGCTTTGAAAAATCCTGCTGGCCCCTTGGATTCTACGTTGTTTACCCCATGACTAGGGGAGAGTAGCTTAAGGCCATCATGCAAATCCCAAGTGTCCTCGGCTCCGAACAATAAACCACTTTCCCTTTCTTCCCTTGCTCCAGCTTTCAGGAATGTGTCCATACCAGCTGCCCTGTGTCTGGGGGGCGTAAAAGCCTGATAAAGCCTAAGTTCACTGCTGGAGCGTCTGTAGGAAAAGGCGTTAAGGCAAAATACCTGTTTGACCATTAAATTATTTACTTTAAAAAATATATATATGTAGATTTCTTTATTGTTTGTTACATTTGCTGTCCTTGAAGTTAGTTAAGAAGCTGAGTGGACTTGTCTGTGTGTTAGGGAATTTAGACTGTAAGCTCCAATGGGGCAGGGACTGATGTGAGTGAGTTCTCTGTACAGCGCTGCGGAATTAGTGGCGCTATATAAATAAATGGTGATGATGACTGATGGGGCGAGAGACAAGAACCGAGTCACATTCCAGTCTGTGAATGTACCCGAGGTGTACACTCCTCGCAGGAACAATGTAGTATGCTGAGGGAATATTTAAGCTCTTTATCTGGGAGACCCCCTCTTATGACCAGAAGATTTATGGTTTTCTGGTTTGATGATGGTGATTCCTTCCCCAAGGGCCTCTAACTCCTCCAGGTCAGGTTGAGGGGTCAGGAGAGAAGCTTGGATAAGATCAAGGAAATGGCAAACGTATCAGGAGGGGATGGACCAAGAAGCATAGAAGCTGTGGGATAAAATCTCTTTGAACAACTTAAGCCACTTTTTTCTATGACTAGTGCCAGAAAGAATTGTGTTCAGCATTTTAAATGGCTCTGAATTGCTTCTAAGATTGATATTTCAAAGTGTTCTATTGTATACTCTAGGGGACAGGGAACTTTTTTTTTTACCTTTTACCCCCAAATCTATTTAGATACGCCGATGTTACCCCCTGGATTTAAAAGGAAGGAAATCCTATATTATCAATTATTGGAATTCAAAATTTTATAGAATCTCTATTAAAAATTTCTTTGAAAGCTTCAACTTCAAACCTTCAGGTTTTGGAGAAACGATGTTGCTTCATTTTTGATACGAGAGCATCAATATTGGGGCATTTTGATGTCAGAGCAATTTGGATACAGTCTTCAGCGTCCAATCGATTTCTCTGTTTTGTTTTTATGTTCATTAGAGTGGAAAATCCTTGTTCGCAAAGGTAGGGTGTTGCAAAAGGCAGCAACTTTTTGTCTGCCTTCTCATGTGCAAGTTTTGAATGTCTTTGCAGCTGTTGACATCCAAAAATATGACAGATCTGCTTTGTTTTCAAATGCAATACGTGCTTCATTATTGCATCGAAGCTCAAGAAGTGCCTCTGCCAACCCTTGAGGCTCTTCTGGTACAACAGCAATTTCACATTTAAAGGGGTCTACAAACCAACTGACAGCATGTGAATCGGCAGCATTACCCCCAGGAATTTCATTTTTACCCCATTTGGGGTAATTTACCCCTGTTCCCTGACTACTGGTATACTCTGAAATCATTATTTATTTATTTATTTTTTTTTTTTTTTTTAGATTTAGCATTTATAGTGTAGGTGCAAGAATCTTCTGACACCAACCTAAAATAATTTTTTAAAATGACGCACAGGTTTCTAGTGGGCTACATTCTCCTAAATATTTTTGCGTAAAAAAATGGCTTCCTCCGTTTCTCGCAGGTGACCTGCGTTTTTATTAAGCATTTAGTTCTAACTTTTGTGACCATCTCTCTTCTCTTTCTGCATGCTCCCAAGTTTTTAAAATGAGAAAACCTGTCTTCCGGTATTAAATCGTTTTACAGAGGTTTATACGATTTGCGTCTATTACACCTGTCTCCTCAATGTCTCCCCAGCTAGCACATAAAAATTACGCTCATTGCCAAAAATCATAGATCTACGCTGGCTGTGTGCCTTTTAATTGCCTTGTTGAACATTCGGTGCCAAAAATGTATCGATCAAGCCCAGATGAAATAAATACATATATAATTAGATCAGTTTGTCCTAGTCTACTTAAAAACTTGATGAGAGACATTGTGTGTAATATGCATCCGTTCAACAGGTTTATTGAATGGATAGTGCAAGATATTACCCTAATGCGGGTGTGTCGGGTAGATCTTGGTGGGCTTTTTATTGTCCTAATTTTGCTTTTGAAGTGTTAAGGTAGGGGGGAGTCTCATACTGGCCATCATTTAGAGAGGCATTGTATCTCCAATACTTATTTTGTAAATTGGTAGTGGGTGGGTTCAGAGTGGGTCTCCCAGTTTCTGCTAATAAGTGGGGAGGATTCTTGGGGAGTCACCTTTTTTTTTTTTTTGCCGCTTTGTTGGACTTTGATGGGAGGTTGTCAAAAGCAGACAACCTCTTAGAAATCCATACCTGCAAAAGGTATTAGATTGATATATATTGATATATTAGCCTTAAGCTGGGTACACACTTGCGCAATCTTGCTTTCAATGCAATTACTGTAACTATGTAACCAAAAACATACTGGTAGGTTAATTGGCTGCTATCAAAATTTACCCTAGTCTGTGTGTATGTGTGTTAGGGGATTTAGACTGTAAGCTCCAATGGGGCAGGGACTGGTGTGAGGGAGTTCTCTGTACAGCGCTACGGAATCAGTGGCGCTATATAATTAAATGGTAATGATGATTATGAACTATTTTCTCAATGACTGAAGGTCCCGATATTCCGGCAGATTTATGCGTACACACCTACAAGATTTACCTTCAGATCTGTGATCTTCATCTCTCCTAATCATCTGCTGAAAAGATCGTGACTCTGCACACTCTACAGATATCTGCTGGTAGTGAGTGCGTGCACACTTCCACATTTTCCTGACATCGTTCCATCGTTGATCGTGATTTTTTTTTTTTTTTTTTTTTGAAGTTTACAAAACCAAATCAACAGATGCGATGTGTTTTGGTGAGATAAAACATGAACATGCGAGCGTACACACTCTTGCAATATCTGACCAAATGGTTGTATATTATGTGATCTGCACATAAATTGCATAAAGTCTGTACCCAGCTTTATCCACCCTGGGCTCTAAATGAGAGTGAGCAGTGATAGCTCTGTTAATGGTCATTTTCTGGTATGCTCGGTACATCTACAACATAGTATATATTTATTTTACTCTAATATACCACTTGTTTAATCTTTCCTAATAAAGATGTCTATAGAGCACAGGGAGAGCCTTTATAAACTCACATTAGCTTGTGCAGTTGATAACATAATGGAGATACATTTATATGTGACAATTATTATGGAAAATTCATACTCCCACAGAATATACCATTTGTTTATCTCTGACTATGTTTGTAATCTCCCATGGACAGTATATCGCATATCATGCAATTGTATGATATTTCATCTAGATTATACTGGAATTGGTTCCCGACTTGAGAATCGTAGTTTGAAGCTTCAATATACAGCCACAAATGATACACGCTTGTTAGATGCACATAACTTGCTATGTGATAAGTTGAAGCCGTAGGTTTCTTATCCTCGGCCAAAGAGCATGCACATTAAATGATACAAAACCTATTTTTTTTATTCTGTGTACATTTTGTCGTAATCAATGTATTGTGTGCAAATTTAACAGCACAATCTTGTTACATTTTTAGTTCTTATCCACGATGATTTAGCCAATAAACATATTGCTTAAAGGGCCAGATCTATTTTTTTTTTTTTCATTAGTAGTTTGCTTTTTCGGGCTCCTACATATATGGGCATTGAAATGGCATTTAAACGCACATGATCAAATCCTAGTAAATTCTGTCTGGTGCAAAAGCTCTGTAAAGCTGGGTACACACTACAGAATTTTCCACCAACTTTTTATGCCGATCGATTTTACATGCAATCGATGGTCCGATCGCTCGGTCCATGGACTGCATACATACTAGCTTTGTTTAGGACGATAAAGGGAAGAGCGGACGTCCCTTTAGCGACTTTTTACAGCCATGTTTTCGTGAGCAATGACTGTAATTTCGTACTCACTGTTGTGGATCGGTCGGAAGTTTATACACACTGCACAACGGAAACGAGATTGGAACGAAAATATTAAACGATACGCCCAACCAAATGAGGCGATAATCGTCCATATGGGCAGACTTTCGACCATCGTGTCACTGAACACACTGACCCGACTTTTGAACGACCGGTCGTATGTCGGCTGATTGAGCCGATTATTTGACGAAAACCGTGTAGTGTGTACCCAGCTTTAGTAATATGAGCACACGGACTTGTGTGTGCTTTCTGACAATCGTTGACTTCTCATTGTAACGTCTATTTTGCCGTTGCCTGCAGCGTTTACAGTAATGTGTAACGGCATACATTAATGAATACCTCTTAAGTTCCCATGTAGTGAGGTCAAATTACCTACTCTTCAAGGTGCATTGTTTTCCAACACCTGTGTACATATCTTATATACATAGGATAGTAATCCTGTAATTAGTGCTACACAAATAAAGCCAGTTAATTCTTTTCTCTTTGCTCTGTTGATTTATAATTGCTGTGTGCCTAAAGTCAGGACTTGTTCGGTGATCGATTAAAGTGTATATATGTGGGCCAATCTGCCCACTGAGATCCAGCTGCCAAATGGCTGGATCAGGTTGGGCACATTAGCGTGGTCAAATGGTATATATGGTTAAATGCGGTCTTTGGTACACACTGTGATTCATTGTATGTGGGCATCTTCATCATCATCATCATCATTTATTTATATATGCCACTAATTCCGTAGCGCTGTACAGAGAACCCATTCACATCAGTCCCTGCCCCATTGGAGCTTAGTCTAAATTCCCTAATATAGACACACACTCACACACAGATAGACAGACAGACAGACAGACACTAGGGTAAATTTTTGATAGCCGCCAATTAACCTACCAGTATGTTTTTTTTTTTTGGAGTGCATCTTTAGTGCATTCCTCAATTAGTCTTGCTCAAGCGAACTTGACTGAAAACACACTTACCTCTAATTATTCATAATGCAGGTTTTTAATGCTTTGTCCGTTGCTTGATCTATTTCCCTTTAAAATGAAAAGAATGTGCCCTCGGGCCCCCAGAGCTGTTGTGAGGGCCATTCATGTCTTCCTTTTACAAATGTTGGGCCTGATTCATTAAGGATCTTAACTTAAGTAACTTCTTATTTCAGTCTCCTGGACAAAACCATGTTACAATGCAAGGGGTGCAAATTAGTATTCTGTTTTGCACATAACATAAATACTGACTGTTTTTTCATGTAGCACACAAATATGAACTTTAAATTTCAGTGTACAAATAAGCTATCAAGTATTTGTGTGCTACATGAAAAAACAGTCAGTATTTAACTTATGTGCAAAACAGAATACAAATTTGCCCCCCTTGCATTGTAACATGGTTTTGTCCAGGAGACTGAAATAAGAAGTTACTTAAGTTAAGATTCTTAATGAATCAGGCCCGTTATTTTTGTTCCTGTGAATTATTGCGTTCACCAACTCTGGGCACCCAGTCTACTTCAGAACTTATCTCCTAGAACCCTGTTTTTCTCAGACGCATTTAAAAAAATAAATAAATTGTGCTACTTTTAGATCTAATATATTGCAGATACCATGACTTGTGTATTGAATGGGGACTTAATCAGCAACGTGCAGAAGCCACATGTGAGATGAAAGCGGGTATGTTTTAAAGGTGGCTAAACCAATATTTTAGATGAGCAGCCTTTCAATGCTGTAGAAGCTAGTGACATCACTGGGGGTATGGAGCTGTAGTGAATGGACAGGCTGACTATTGTTTCAGATGACAAAATGGCTGCCATCGTGACAGGGATAGTTTAAAAAAAACACTGCCTGTCTTGTTTTACTATCCCAACCCTCGGCCCTCAACACGCGTTTCAAATTTACTATCATTCCAGAGCTGGGTATTCCCTCCTCATATGTGTGCTTGTCTGTCTCCACATCCGTGTCTAACGTACCATGTGTCCTGGCTTAGCATGAACAAGCGGACAATGAAGGACCTAAAGTTGGATTCCTGTTTAAAAGAAATAATTCAAAATGATATGAAATGTGTTTTGGCACTTTTACTTAGAACTATTTATTTAAGGAGCCGCTAATTAGTTAAGGTTGCTGGTTGTATAACAATGACAACAAAGGAGGTCGGGATTTGAATTCCAGTCTCGGCTCCTTGTGACCTTTTGTCGGGTCACTCTGTCCCATATATCAAAGGCATCTAAAACTACATAAGGAGTCTCATTGGTCAGGCAAAATGTGCCTTAAAAATGCAGTCGACAAATTTGTACCCACTATATAAGAACAAAAAATTAAATAGTGTGAGCGGCCCCTTCTTAAGTGCTTCAGATTGATAGACCTAATAAGAAATGGAACATTCCATTAAGAATAAAAATAAAAATCCCTAAAAGCACATTTGTGACCTCCCCCTTCATCTAGCATGTAAGAGGTGTTTTCTCTGATTACTTGAAGCCAGTAGTCACAGTGCAGGTGTTCTGAAACTACAAGTCCCAGCATGCTTTGCCAGCCAATAGCTGCCAATGCATGCTGGGACTTGTAGTTTTGCAACACCTGGAGAGTCAGAGGTTGGTCAGACCTGATCTAGAGGTCTCCAGAAGTGCTGAATAAAGCGTTTTATATTGAAAGAGGACTGGACAGATTGATTCCACCAGTACTGTGCGCTCTCCTAACAGTATAGTGGTCTTGGGTTGCCCCTTCCAACCTACAACCCCCTCCCCCCCTTCCTCCCCATGTGCTACATGTGGACAGGTCAAAAAGAGGAGGAATTGTCCAGAAGTGGACATCCCCTTTAAGGACACTGACACTATAAACCCTGTCAGCTGTTTGTGATAATCTGCTTTATGGGGTGGAGAAACTGCCTCCAAACAAATTGGATTTTGTCCAGTCTTTTGTGTGAAATTAAATAAAATATATAACAAAAAAAATCTGTAGAATATTGAACAGGAGAGACTTATTATTGATTGTTTATTTCTATAGCTGCTCCATATTCCGTAGCGCTGTACATAGAATATTTATCATTCACATCTGTCCCGGCCCCACTAGAGCTTACAGTCCACATTCCCTACCCCACACACTCTAGGGCAAGCCTGAACAACCTGCGGCCCTCCAGGTATTGTGAGACTACAAGCCCCAGCATGCTTTGCCAGTAGACAACCAGTTGATAGCTGGAAGGGCATGCTGGGACTTGTAGTTTCACAACATCTGGGGGACCTTCCGCAGGTTGGACAGGCCTGTTCTAAAGAAATTACTCCAAGCATCCTGTGCTTTTAGGGAATGTTTAATATGGTTACGAGGGGGAGCTGGTTGAGTGATGAAAGAGTTAATCTGCTGCCTGAGTCATTTTCCCCCCTCTCTCTCGCTCTCTCTCTGGAGGACCCCAGTGCAGAGCATATTATTAGCTTGTAAAGTGCAGCTCTTACCAAGCAGTGTTTCTCCAGGCCCTGTGCTGCGCTTCTCATCCGCGATGGCAGATAATTCCATTTGGCTCCTATCGGATATTACCGAGAGGCGATCTCGCTGCTCTTAAACCCATTACATTAGTGGCACGATCTGTTAAATTACCGGCCAAACGCATAGATCACCCAAATTACAATATCATTCAAAATGCTTTTTCCACGCATATTAGTGGTGTCGTCTATATATTTTAAGTGCAAGGGGAAAAAAAATAATTTATATAGAGTACGTTCAAAGATCGACTTAATTATTTGTGGTTCGTTTCCCCACAGGGTGCAGTGCGAATTTAAGTGTAAAGTCAAGCACTGAAATGCACTTTGAATTTATTAGAAAGAGGCAGAGTCCAACATTCTGTTGACATGATAAGAAGCGACACGGAAAATAAAATATTTCTGTTCTTTTTCGAGTGGGGGTTCCCCCCCCCCCCCCCCCCACCACCTCCCTCTGTGTAAAGTGAATGTCTGACTGTGTTCCGATCAATGATTGAGGCCGCGTCTCTTCAGCACTCAAACTGAGGCCTCTTCTGTCTCAGCAGCGGTTAGTGGGCATGTTATTCTTGTGATGTGGCTAACACTCTGTTTTAAGTAAGCATTTATATTTTATAAACCCGAGGGGATAAACCAAGTGTAATGGTTAGTCCAATTTTAAAGGTTATTTGCTCAGGGGAAAGAAATGTTATTAAAAATGTTTCAAGGGCTTGTTGATGAGGGGAAACATGTATGCATATGAGCGAGAGTGTTTTCAAAGCATTACATCTTTTTCTTGATAATCTGTCCACTGGTTGGCGATGTTCTGTTGCAGTGCCTGGATGGGTGTTCATAAGGAAAGACATTATATCTTATTAATAAATGTGCACAGAGAACAACAGATCTTGGCTGTCTTCTAAGTAACCAGTGGCCGTAGGTTTTCATGGGTAAAGTGAGACTGAGCTCTATTTATAAATAAGGAATCCTCCCCCACCCCCCCTTAATAGTCACAATAGTTGAAGTAGAGTTCACAAATTAGGTTTCCTTATGTCTAAGCAAGGGTAGCAGTGGTGTGGATGTAGTATAGATTGTAAGCTCTCAGGGGCAAATCCCCACTCCATCCTCTCTCTCTCTTGTCTGCACCTTCTTTGTTAACCTTCTATGTACTGTTTCTGTGATTTATGTATGATTTGTTATACTAGCCATCCAGCACTATAGAGTTTTTGGGGTGCCTTACAAATCGATGATTGTAGACTGATATATGGGCAGCACGGTGGCTCAGTGGTTAGCGCTTCTGCCTCACAGCACTGGGGTCAAGAGTTCGATTCCTGACCATGGCCTTATCTGTGTGGAGTTTGTATGTTCTCCCTGTGTTTGCGTGGGTTTCCTCCGGGTGCTCTGGTTTCCTCCCACTCTCCAAAAACATACTAGTAGGTTAATTGGCTGCTATCAAATTGCCTTTAGTCTCTCGTTCTGGGCAGGGACTGATGTGAGTGAGTTCTCTGTACAGCGCTGCGGAATTAGTGGCGCTATATAAATAGATGATGAAGATGCTGTAAATTTTTACTTCCTTTCATGACCAGGAAAGAATCACCACCAGTCCCTCTTGGGTCTATGTAAATGGATGTCACCCGAAACCCTCAACAGCTAGTAGTTTTTCATGAGAAAATACCCTACTTATAGCCTAAATATGGGATCCGCCGCTCAGCTTACCCCTTCTTATGCAGAAATTTTGTTTCAATTCTAACCATAGGATCTATTATCTGAAAGTCCTGAACCTTTCGGTTTTCATTCCTTATATTAATATTACACTTTCTGTTGAGTGGTCAGTGTACATTTCCTCCTCTACTGCTTTTCATTGGTGTTAGTAATTCTCACATCGCACTGTGTTGGTCACTAGAAATAGATGGTGGGTTTTAATAACACAGTTGTTGAGGTGACGACTGTCGGTGTGAGATTCAGTTCCACTGTTACTGTCTGCGGTGCGAACCTTTCTACCATAGGTATGTTTTGGTTGTATACATACACTAAGCAATTGTCAGAAGAGGGAAAAAAACAGTTTGGGTGAGTTCTGGAGTTAATTAGGGAGGATTCAAGAGATTTAAGGTGGTTTTTAATGACCAAGTATGAATATATACAGTAACCCATTGCAAAAATTAAAATGGGTCTACACTTCAAAGCTGTTGCACCTCATCAGACACTGAACCTTAAAATGATATCACTTTTAAAGGAGCAAAAAACTTTAATTATTAGTTGGCTTATAAAATAGTGGTTTAGTTTTTTCAAATATATGTGTCAACTTTTCAGCAGCCTATCTAAATGGAAGATATTTGAGGTAGCATAGTGATCATATGGGGAGTGGGCGACATTTTCCTGTACAGAGCAGACTTCCTATCAGTAATCCTATAGAAGTATTTAAGCTATCAGATAAGTTTCTAATGAATTGATTTGGTTCATCTCACAAAATAGCCATTTCCACCGAACGGGTGAATAGGGAAAACTAGATGTGTACTTTTTGATGAGTGTCAGAACAGTCATTTACTCGGGATGTAATTCAAAAGTTGCTTGCTGCACACTGCCACAATTCTGTGAAGGTCCTTCCCAAGGAACTGACTTTGGTCCAAGAAAGGTATTTCCATTCTCATAAAATTGGCACTGCTCTCAGTATGCCTTGTGTGTTGGAGAGGAGGGTATTTTAGTACAGTCTATATACACAGTGCTATACAGAGAATATGTAATCATTTATATCCATTCCTGCCCCCATTGGAGCTTACAGTCTAATTCCCTACCATACACACACAGGTCTATTTTGCCAGCAGCCAATTAACCTACCAGTTAGTCTTTGGACTGTGGGAGGAAACCGGAGCACCCGGAGGAAAACCAAAAACAGTTGGAGAACATACAAACGCAACACAGATAAGGTCCTAGTTGGATTCGAACCCATAACCACAGCCCTGTGAGGCAGCGATACAGCACAATGCTTCTGAAAAGCTGGTTATATACAGTGCAAGAGAAACAAGCAGAGGGTTTACGGTCTAATTTAGATGGCACTTGGGTAAAGTTTATCGCCGTTCATAACTTGTGTTCTACATCTCTGTATGGCTATAAAAATCGTTGTTTAAGAACAAGACCGCCTGCAAAGCGAGGTGCGGCTAATTTTGAAGCACAGATCCCGTTCTAGGCCGTGTATGACAACGGATCACTCGGACCGAGTGACGTTTATGAAATTGGACGCAATAACACGGACACCCTTGGGCCTTATGGTTGACAGCTGTAAACATCCACTTCTGATAGAATAGTTTCCTTCAGGCAGTCGGGAAAGCAAGCCCAAGTTTAAACAAATGAATGTATTTTTTCCCAGATGAGCGTGCAATAGGAGTCAAACAGCAATCCTTCTCTCCGTCTCCCTCTGATCTGTAGCAGAACAGCAGACATGTAAGGGGGTCACTGGGGGCTTCTCTTGACAGCCGGCTGTCACTTTCCATACTGATCAGCTGCAGATGAAGCATAGCCTCAACCTGCTGCAGCATAGTAACCTCTCATAGATATCTTTATAACTTGTACTGTGAGTTCATTCATAATCGCCCCCCCCCCCCCCCCCCCACACAACTTCCACAGGACTTAACCAAGAGCCGCACATCTCATTATAAGAGCAGCAGGGAGGTAATAAACTATTAATCGTAATTACTCCTCTGATCCTGTTTTGGATGTTTCTTGTAGAAGTGGATCCTCTTTAAATCCCAGGGTTCTGCTGTCTTATGAAATATTACGTGCCATATTTTAAAAGGTAAAAATAAATGTAGTTGTACGTCACTGTCTGTGAAAAGAGGCACTTGTAGCACTGGCAGATGTAAATAATAATGGGGCAGATGATTTAATTGAAGATTAAATTTTAATTTGCACAGCGGGGAATCTTAAGGGGCCCATACACTGCTTTGAGAGCCAGTTAGGGTGTAAATCTCATTAATTATGGGTGCAACGAGACTGCAGTAAAAAGGAGCCGTTAATGTCGGTTGGATGATGCCTACATATGACGCTGTATGTGGTTATTGTCCCACCGCACTTATGGCACCCTGTCTATGTAAATCTGTAATCTGGTGATCCGGCTGAATGTCTGGATAGGGCAGTGTCTGGGCAGATTTAATGCAGTAATGTATGAAGCCACTTATGGAGAACCATAGAATTAATGCCACTGTTCCCTCCTGTTTATTATGTCACTGTATGTAATCATAGGAAAACCGAGGGGGATTTCCTAGTGCCTGGAAACCCCCTCCAAGCCTGGGGCACTGTATAATTGAGGTGGCTGGACCCTGCCCCCGCTTCACACGGCTCTGCTTGAAAAGGGAGAGCTGTGTGCACCTAACAGTAGTGCACGCAGCATTGCCCATGTATATTATGGGGATAGGAATAGTTGGAGAGCAGCCAAGCACTGTCTAATATTATAGCCACGCCCCCATGCATGCTGGTCACACCCACTGGCAGCGTGGCATGGAAACCCCCTCTGCAAATCCTGCGTTTGCCCCTGGTAATTGGTTGATAACCTTGTCCGCTGATTCAGCTGTCATATGTTTGCACTTGTGCTGCATTGGGTTTCTAGAATGTCTGTTTTGAAAGCTCTGATTGGTTTGTGTACTGGAGACATTACGAGACCCTATATGTAGCTGAAGCACTTTTTGAGCTTTCTGATTATCGGCAGCAAAAGTATTTATGGTTATGAGGAGACGCACTGACGGGGGGAGGGGAGATTAAATGTATTTTTAGCGAATATCTTAAGTGCTCTTTTTACAATCTAAACATTGTTGATAAAAATAATAGATAGGAGAAGATATTTCTCCCGTCAGGTAATCAAAAGGAGAAGGGGCTTCTGGGAGAGGCCATTTACATGGCAGCTGTGAGTCTGCTTAGGGGTAGATTCATCAAACATTCTAAAAAGGGAAAGTGGATGTGTTGCCCATAGCAACCAATCAGATTCTAGCTATCATGTTCTAGAATGTAGGAGAGAAATGACAGCTAGAATCTGATTGGTTGCTACGGGCAACGCCTCCACTCTTCCTTTTTAGAAGGTTTGGTGAATCCGCCCCTGGCCTTAAGGCAGGTTGTTCGTGTGATGCATATTTTTGATGGCCAATTTATGGTTATGTTTCCCATAGTGGACAAGACAAACTTTGAATGTATGGAAAGTATATCATCATCATTTTATATAGCGCCAGCAAATTCCATAGTGCCTTACAATTGGGAACAGACATTAATAAAACAATACTGGGTAATACAGACAGACAGGTAAGAGGACCTGTAATAGAAAAATTATGGTACAAATATATGTTGGATAAAACAATATTGATGTGTATAAAATCTGTTGGTCAAATGATTTCTTTCTGTATTCTGTGAAATGGTTAAATTGTTTTTCTATGTTATACTCTACAATAGGGCATCTATTCATAGGATGTTAAAATGGTCAGCAGCTGTCATGCTATATAGAGAGAAAAGTGTAAGAGGTCACATATGCCCTTTGACCTGCTTAGGCATAGAAATCTGTGTACTATGAAGAGATTATATATAACCAACTTTGTCCTTTTGAGGTATATTCTTTAGTATGTGATGTGGTTAGTGACGTATGTAAGAGGGGTGGTGTTACTTCTATATAACTTGTGTCTTACATGGAGGATATTGTCGTGTTTCATGATGAATACAGACCATTGCATATGCAATTTGCAAGAATAAAGATAACCTTTGCTTTTTCAAATACTTATATTATTTTTGAATCATTTTTGCGTTAACATTATGGAGGTCCCACCGAGATATATCTATAATTATCGATCAGCCAACACTTCTGGAAGAGGGGAGAGGAAAATATATACTCAATAGTGGCCACAAAAGGTAATATATTTTTATCTTATGATTATATATTTCTGTCTCCCACTCTCTGGGTTTGCTGAAAAGGTATTTATAGTTATCTCTGTAAGTGTGAAATTGCAAACGTATCTTTAATTGTTTGTCTATATGCTTTATATCTTTGAATAGAAGTATAAGCATAGATTTGGTACCAATTAGAGTTTCTATTTTCTGTTTATTACTCAGAGACTGTTATACCTTGTTAGCCATGGAATGAATAAGTGAATATATGTGAGTGTGATTGGGCTTTCTTTACGAGGCCAGAATCCAGGTCAGTTGCCAAATTCAAATATCACTCGGTTAACGTTTGAAGGAGGCAAAGCATAGTCCCAAGTCACTTAAGGTGAAACATAAAAATATACTATAAGACCTTAGATAGCAGCGTGTGTAATATGTGTGTATGATAAGTCCAGGATTTATCTGACGAGATAAAGTGTGATGTCGCTTATAACGGTTGGAGCCTGTAAGCAGGGAGTTGCATATTAATAGTGGTTGTAGCCCTATTACCATAGCGCAGACTGACTGGAGTATAAAAAAGATAAGCTGCGCCATGGAAGCATATGCAACCACACTGGAAAAGCCTAATGATAGGTTGATAATATTCCCCCTGGTTCTCCAGTGGCTGTTATGTTCCATAAATATGAAAAACAGTCTGTTCAATATGTGCATAAATGGTTAACAAGGTGTCCTGAATTTACAGAAAAAGGAAATTTTGATATAAATGTCCTAGGAGAAATAGGAAAGGATGTTTTTAAAAGTAAAGAAACGCAAGCTTTGCAATTTTGGTTAAATGAGGCTAATTGTCAAACCCTTAACAATAGTGCAAGAGTTGAAATTTATGTACAGTGGAATTTTGCTATGGCTAAATTTTTAGATTGTTCTAAAGTTTTTTTGATTAAACAGGGTACAATTGAAAGGATTAGAGAATATAATGCTAGATTCAGAAGAGAAGTTGTAAATCATTTGGGTGTTTCTAATGTGTTTGCAAAAGCGGATTTTAAAAGTATTTTGACTAGTGCTTTTGTGGAGGGGTTGAAAAACAATTTAAAAGTCAGAGTGCAAATTCATGACCATCTTTGGGTTATGAAGGATATTGATGCCTTAGCCGCAATTGCTGCACATCATGAGGATAATATGGTAATTAAAAAGGTTGAAACTAATGCAAGGGTTAAAAATCCTGACAGAAGTAACAGATCACAAGTGATATGTTATAACTGCCAGGAGAGGGGGCATTTTGCCAAGTATTGCAGAAAGCCTAGGAAACAGACAATCTGGTAAGACCAGATCAAATTGACGGTCTCCAGCAACTTTTGTACACATGTGTCCAGTATTAAAAAAAAAAAAACAATGTATAGGACCCCATTGTGAATATGACAGTTAATGGTAATAAGCATGAATTTCTGATTGATACGGGAACTGCAGGATCAGTACTGGAAAAAAAAAAATAATTACATTTTATTACCAATTACTGATAGAATTGTAAATGCCCATAGGAGTCGCTGATCATGTAATTTCTTTAAAAGAAACAGAGCCAGAAAAAGGGTCACTTTAGGTCATATCACAGATAAACATTTTTTTATTGGCAGCAAATGCTCCTTCTAATTTGTTAGGTAGAGACTTGTTGTGTAAATTAGGATGTTCAATATATTGTACTCCGGATGGAGTGTTTTTAGACATGCCTGAGAGAAATAGACATGCAGATAGCTCTTGATATAGATACTAATATGTCTTATCACGACACATATGGAATTCAGCTTGTATGGTGTTAACAACCAGGGCTAAATAAAATGGTAGATGACATGCTAGAAAATGTACCTAGTCAGTTGTGGACTATAGATTTAAATGAGACTGGGAAAATGAAGATTAGCCCGATCTCTGTTAAATTGAAACCAAATGTACCAAATTTTGAGTTGTCACTTACTTTGTTTTGTCATGAATATTCAGGTCATACAGCTGGTGTTTTGACATAGCCCCATGGGAATATCCCCAGACCTGTTGCATACTACTGTAAGAAACTTGATCCCGTGGCTAGAGGGTTTCCAAATTGTATTAAAATATGTTGCAGCCACAGCTATATTGGTAGACAAATATGCTAATAGTTTTGGGAAATCCACTTACTGTTCAAGTGTCACATGTTGTACTAACGCTTTTAAAATGTCATATGATTAGATATGTTACAAATGCCAGACTAACAAAATGGGAATTGATTCTTCTAATGGCTGCAAATATTACACTTGTCAGATGTAACGTTTTAAATATTCTGCTACGATTGTTTATTACTTCTGATATTGAATCTGATAAGATTAAAAAGGGAGGGGAAGGTATATTTGAATACACCAGATAATGATTTGGCATCAAGTGAATCAGATGAGGAGAATGCAAACAAAAGTGAACGTCAGAATTTTGAATATTTTGTTCATGAACCACATGATTGTGTTGTATACATGCAGCAAACTACTGCATCACGATCAGATTTAAAAAATACCATTGTAAAATCCTGATTTGATGTTATATGTAGATGGTAGTTGTCATAGGAGAAATGATACAGGAGCATTAGTCAGGATTTGCAATAGTGGATGATAATGTGACTATATATTCTGAAAGCTTATCGGTTCCACATTTTGCTCAGATGCTGAATTACAATTATTAATTAAAGCTTGTCAATTGGCAGAGAATAAAACAGTAAATATTTACACTGATAGTAGATATGGGTTTGGTGTTGTTCACGATTATGCTAAAATTTGGCGACAAAGAAATGTCATTACAGCTGATGGTACAATAGTCGCTCATCATGAAATTGTAAATGAATTATTGAATGCTATTCAATTACCAAAACAGGTAGCAGTTATTAAATGCCAAGCGCATATGACAGGACATGATGAAGTAACAAAAGGAAATCATAAAGCTAACTTAACTGCTAAGAGAGCAGCAGAAAAGGACATTGCACAGATTGTTGAAAATACTAAAATTCTAAATGTTGTAATACCTGATTAAACTGAACTAATTGAGATGAAAAAAAGTTGTGTTTCACAGGGAAAGGCCCGATGGGAAATGGCAGGATGTCAAATTCGTAAAGATGGACTGTGGCATGGAAAGGGAGGTAAGCCTGTAATTCTCAGAGCACTCTTACCAGCATTGGCACAAATGAGTCATGGATTAACCCATGCAGGTAAGGCTGCTATGAAGAATATAGTCCATATGTATTGGTATGCACCTGGATTTTCAGCCATAGCTGCCAGGTACTGTGCTTGATGTATTATCTACCTACAGAGTAATGCAGGGAAGGCAGTAAAAACAATACCTAATCACCTGCCACCAACTGACGGCCCATTTCAAATAATTCAAATTGATTTTATCCAACTTCCTAAGTGTAGGATGTTAGAATATGTATTAATATGTGTTGATAAATTTTGTGGTTGGGTTGAAGGTTACGCAGTTGCAAAAGCCACCGTTAATGTTACAGCTAAGAAAAAATGTACAAGAATTTGTATGTAGATATGGCATACCACAGGTACTTTCTTCTGATCGAGGTCATCATTTTATTGGATCTGTTTTTAAGCAAATGTGTGAATTGTTAGTTATAAAACAGCTTCATGTACCGTACCATCCACAAAGTAGTGGGAAAGTTGAAAGATACAACGAGATTATTAAAAATAAACTGTCTAAAGTATTCAAGGAAACAAGGATGCTATGGCCTGATGCATTGCCAATAGTTTTACATGCTATCAGATTAACCCCTCGAGGTCCTCTCAATTTATCATCGTATGAGATTCTGTTTGGAAGAATTCCCAATTTAACTCTGAATTGCAATACCAGTCAAAGCCAAGTTAATGATGTGACTTAACTACATTCTATCATTTACTAAACAGTTGAGACAGATTCCAGCTGCTGTGATAGGCACACAACCGATTCCGATTGACAGAGCCTGTCATAATTTGAATTTGAGAAATTGGATGATGATAAGAAGTTTTTTAAGATCCGGATCGTTGACTGATCGGTGGTGAGGTCCATATCTCGTGCTATTAATGACGCCAACAGCATTAAAGGTCAAAGAAAAAGCACTTGGATACACGCTTCCCATTGAAAGAAAGCAGTCGATCCTGAACAAGTGAGAAGATAATTATCACCTTTATTCTACAAGTAAGGGATATTTCTGAGACCATAATAATGTCTCAGCCCTTACAAAGGCAAGATGCTCTCCACTTGACGAAGTCAGGGGATGAAAATCTTGTGAAGAGGAAAAGACAAGAAACGGAAAGAAACTGGTATTCAGAGTTAATTGGTCCACAGCCAAATTTGAAATTATGGACATTGCTATTTGTTTTAACATTAATCATATTTGCAATTGGTATTTTTCTTGATCTATATGTTTACAGCCCTGTATATGGACAACAGAACAATAATGTAACGGTTTTGGAAAGGAGAGTTAAATGAGATGCATCACAGAACCATTGTGGAGATTTATCTCCAACAAAAACATGTATTTGTAAATATTGTGAGCATCATATGGAAAAACTATGCGTTCAATGGTGCTTAGATGATCCAATTTTTTTAGTGATCGACATCCAATAATGTATTTCATTAGTTAATAGGAAAAAATTTAATACTAGTGAGTGTTGGGTTTATATATAAGTACCTCATAGACATTATAATGTTGGTCTTATACCATTTCCTATAAATGAAAAAGTAAAATTAGGTGAAAAGAAATGTAGTAATAAAACGAAAGAAGAGTATAGTACTACAATGCCATCACATATAAAATTGATAAAGTATTATAATGTGATACATGAAAATATAACATGTTATAATAAAACTACAAAACCTACAATTCAACAGAAAGGAGTGAATTATAAAGTATCGAAAATATGTTTAGGCATAATAAAGGAACGTTTGAGGATTGTATAGTTTAATTCTTTAACAATAATTGAAAAATTGATTAATATAACATTGAGTGGGAATATAATTAGGTGGACGATACATTCTGTTAATCGGACCACTGGTGAATTGGGCTATGAGGCAGCTCATAGTTTAATATCTAATATACCATATACACTTCCTGAGAATTTGTATTTCATATGTGGAAGGCGAGCATATAAATGGCTACCTCCAAATTTTGAAGGTATATGTTATATTGGGAGAATTAATTCCTAGCACAATTATAATATGACATCGAGATCTGGTTGACATGGTCACTCAAGACTTAAAACGCAGAACGAGGAGATCTGTAAAAACTGTAAGTACTAAATATAAACATCTTTTTAAAACAGAACATTCAGTCAAAGTAGGGGTAGGTTTTGAAAATGTTTTCACTCATGGACATGTGGGATATTTAAATAATATTAAAGCAATTGAATAATTAGCTGATTTGTTGGATAACATTACAGAAATTTATGATGACACTTTTAGATATGTTTCCAAAGAGTTTCGAGCGTATAAAACTAAAATTAATCCAACATAAGATTAATATTAGATTATTTAACTGCACAAAGTGGTGTATATTGTCACACTTTAGAAACGATTTATAACGTGTATTAGCGTACGTACATTTCTGATAATATTTCAAACTGAGAAGAAGAAATAGATAAATATATGTTACATATTTCAAAATTAAAAAATGAATTCAGAATAAGTCATAATAACATTGATACAGAAGATGATAATTGGTGAGAGAATCTGATAGTGGATTCCTTCTACTTGATTTACAGGTATATTCTCAGGAATATTAGGGTAGTGGAAAGGACTATTTTGGACATTAGAAAAATATGCTATTATTTTTTTAATAATATGTGCATTAATTTATCTTCTTTTAAAATGTAGTCTCGGATTCACTAAGGAATGTTTCTATTGCATTGAAGAATATCAAGGAGGATAGAATATTTGTACCACAACTTAAATAAACATTTCTCTTTGATAGTTAGTTTTATAAAAAATATTAATATCGTTTTTTATATTTTTTTTTTGTAGTTGATATGTTTTTTTAAGTTAAAGGTTATAGTGTGTGAATAGTTTTCACAAAGAGGGGAAATGTAATAGAAAAATTATGGTACAAATATATGTTGGATAAAACAATATTGATGTGTATAAAATCTGTTGGTCAAATGATTTCTTTCTGTATTCTGTGAAATGGTTAAATTGTTTTTCTATGTTATACTCTACAATAGGGCATCTATTCATAGGATGTTAAAATGGTCAGCAGCTGTCATGCTATATAGAGAGAAAAGTGTAAGAGGTCACATATGCCCTTTGACCTGCTTAGGCATAGAAATCTGTGTACTATGAAGAGATTATATATAACCAACTTTGTCCTTTTGAGGTATATTCTTTAGTATGTGATGTGGTTAGTGACGTATGTAAGAGGGGTGGTGTTACTTCTATATAACTTGTGTCTTACATGGAGGATATTGTCGTGTTTCATGATGAATACAGACCATTGCATATGCAATTTGCAAGAATAAAGATAACCTTTGCTTTTTCAAATACTTATATTATTTTTGAATCATTTTTGCGTTAACAGACCCTGCTCACAAGCTTACACTCTGTGAAATGATTGCCGTGCTCTGTACAACACGTACGTGTATGATCTGGTGGAGAGGACGGCAGTGTCCTAGAATCAGGGTGTTTGTATTGGTGCCTTTTCTAAGGGGAATGTTCATGCTTGAAATTGTCCATGCGACAGGCACTAAAGGATCCCATTATTACAGCATTGTTACATTCTTCACACTGTACGCACTGTGTTCCAGCTCAAGTAGCAATCAGCGGTTCCTAATGTGCCATGCAGCAGCGGTGTCAATGCACCCGATTACACAGACTGTCTAGAAGCGTGTCCTGTGTCTGTAGTGCCATCACATGGTCCGTACAAGCGTGTGTGTGTGTGTGTGTAATTATTAGTGTCTTCCACATAGCGTTTTATTTACCACGTGGAAAGGAGGTGTCATGATATGTACAGTGTAATGTGAGAAAATCCAATTTATAAACTGCTGTAGTGCTCCTTAAGGTAGATACATATCGTCACGTGTAAGCAACAGTTACACACAAAAATTGGATTCTCTATTTGTAAATATTCGCTTAGTTGTACCAGTCGGGCTGGGGGTCCCCTCTCCCCCCCGCCCCCCCCCCCTCACCCAGGCCGGTCCCATAGTGGGGGCTAGGTCAATTTCCTACCTGCAATTATTTAATTGCCATTTATTTTTATATTGCTGTCACAAATAGTTTTGGTATTTAAAACGCTGGGAGATTACACTACACCAACAATATATTTTTTTTAATTGTACAGATCTACTGATTGTGGTGAGGAATTATGTGGAATCCTGATTAGAACACTCACCACAATATTCTGTACAGAGAGAAAATATCCAGCTTGAACAATTGTAGCCGTCTTTTGTTTACCATCAAATTGGAGCGTCTCCCACATGAGCAAAGATTTCTGTACAATTTAATCAAATTCCGAAATTTGTACAATGAGATTGCAATGTGAGTGTGTGTGCGTGGCATTGGACATACGTTTATCTAAGCTATGGAAATTGTTACAGAACTAAAATGATTATATATTGCCTTTTATATTGAGAGTAGACAAAAAAGGGAATTGGTTGGGGTGCCTATAGATTTCATTGGTAATATATTCTTGTTATATTTTTTTTTTTAGGTGGTTTTGCTTGAAGTACAGCTGAACTGTCTAGGGGATCAGTTGTGCAGTCTATTGTGATGATTGTAGAACTAGTTCGGTGATAGAAGTGCAGTTCACCATTTTTAGTTACGTGTCTGCCATATTTTGGTTTAATTATCATAGGCTTTATTAAGGAATGATTATGTACTTGTCTCATATATTTACTTATTATAAAGGAGCATTACTGAAAAATGACTGTTTTTGAGAACAATAAATTTGTTGCATCACTCGTCTTGCAGTAAAACGGGTACTTTTCAGCTTTCAAAAATGCTTAGTGAAAAATTCTGCTAGTATCGTTGATGCCAAAGATAATATGGCATAGCTGCCAACATTAACTTCCAGGGACATTTGGCTGATGAGCCAGTACATGAAAGCACATCGTCTTCTGAGCTGCCTAGAGGGACTTGGTGCACTACAGTTACCAGCATGACATGTTTGTTAAACTTGATTAAGTAAGATTTTTACTGTCTTTAATAGTCCCACATCACTAAGTATTAACTCTTAATACTGTACGACCACCTTGTAAAAGATATTTATCACTGTGACCCAGTGGTGAGGGGTGAGCCTGTGGACCAAACGGGCAGGGCAGCGTGGTGGCTCAGTGGTTAGCACTTCTGCCTCACAGCACTGGGGTCATGATTTCGATTCCCGACCATGGCCTTATCTGTGTGGAGTTTATATGTTCTCCCTGTGTTTGCGTGGGTTTCCTCTGGGTGCGCCGGTTTCCTCCCACACCAAAAACATACTGGTTGGTTAATTGGCTGCTAACAAAATTGACCCTAGTCTCTGTGTGTGTGTGTGTGTGTGTGTGTGTGTATTAGGGAATTTAGACTGTAAGCTTGTAAGCTCCAATGGGGCAGGGACTGATGTGAATGAGTTCTCTGTACAGCGCTGCGGAATTAATGGTGCTATATAAATAGATGATGATAAGCTGCTATTTAAAGTTGGCGAATGACATTGGTTTGTCCCTGGGGCATCTTGGTAAAATCTTACGTAGTTTATTGCAGCTTTAACAACTCGCTTGGAATTAGTGATATTGCACTAAATTTATTCCTGTTGATCTAAATACATGCCTGGAAACTATAGCAATAAATTAATGTATTTCTAAAATGTAGCAAGAGGGCATGTCCAGGACAATACACGACAGTCATTGTGAAGGTTGACAAGTCCTTGAAACAGTCACTGTGTTGACACAAATTGTCATCTAAGTTCCAGCCTCCGCAGCTCTCTGCCTTAATGAGAACTCTGTGTTTTACTGAGTGACGGTTCAGTGACTGCTCACTCTGAGACCCTTGGGCTGATGAGGGACTGCAGAATCCACTCCAACTCCGCTCTCCAGATGACTCTGTGCTAGATGTACAGCTCCACACGTGTCCCGGGTCAGGCGAACAGCCAGGAGATCTTGAGTTTAGCCAGCAGGAAAGAAACAAAACAAACCAAGTATTAGAATTCCCAGTAAGCCTCACATCCGCCTGCGCGTGCCTCTCGGTCAGAGCCGCCCGAGTCAGTGAACTATGGTGAGATTGCCGGTATTATGTGGGCTGGGTAATGAAAGGTTTGCTCTCCCTCTGTGGCAATTTCTTAAAATGGAAAATCACTTTAAATGCCGGTGTCGGAGGGATTTCTGCTTTCATCCACCTGCACAGGAATCTGCAACGCAATAAAGGGAATAACGTCTCTGGTTCCTGGTTCACATGGGAGATTGTTAGATGGCGCCTGTGTTTTTTTATTTTTATTTTGACATAATGATATTGAGCTCTGTTTGCAAAGGTTACTGTAATCGTCCATGACACAGATGGTGCATTAGTGCTGCGATAATTGAATAGTTAGTGTTTAGGTAGAGCCTGATTGATCTTTTGAGCTCAACTTGCGTGTTAAAAAAACAAACCAAAAAAACGAATGAAGCTTGTCGGCCCGTATTCAAATACACGCGGATCTCAAGATGCGTTTCCATTTGAATCCGGGTATAAGTACCCCCTGGCTATACGTTACTTGCCATTTGCAGACAACGAGAACAGAGTGGAGGATTCTCGCATGCATTTGTGTTTTATAACTTTTTTTTCTACATGAAGTGCATAAAACAAGATGCGTAATGTACTTAAAATGCTTTTTTATAGTTTCTATTGCTTGCAAACACATGTTCTAGCATGCATGCATGTAGTCTTCACGATCGCTCTGCACTTACACCTGCCCTGTGATACAGCTTAAAAAAACAGGGCGCTAAGAAATGCCGTGAACTTGAATCGGCCGCATCTGCGTAAGCACACCCTCCCTTGTACATAGCCTACGTCCGTTCGCCCCTTCCACCCCCGTACCGACCATTCAAGTCATAGGCACTGGTGTTAGTTGCATTCGGACACGAATTACATACAATTGCGCAGAGCTCTTTCACGCAAGATACGCCATACAGCAGGACTTGAGTCCGAAGGTGAATCGGGCCCGAAGTTTCTAAATAACATTGAAATCAAATGTTTCAGTGACCTCAACGTACACAGAGGAAAAGCAGCCGGCTAGAAAAAAAGTTTTTGAGTTGCGTTTTCCTTTCATTTCCTTTTGTTAATGGGCTCAATGTTCATTAGCATATCTGAAACGTGTTGGCACTTTAATGTCTAGAAACTTTTCTTTGGGGACAGTCGTGGGGGTTTCAGATCTGTCTAGCGCCCTGTGTGTTTCCTTTATTAGCAGGTGCGGATGGCTGAGTCTTTACAGTTCAATGAACCCACATTACGCTTGTTATTAACCATCTGGTAACATCCATTATGGCTTTATTGTTACATGTGGACATTTACTCCCGGATACGCGTTATCCTCGGACTGTACAGACTCCAGGGTCGCCAAGTTGTGATATACTGGTTCAGCTGTCATGTGGTCTGCAATCCTTATGGTCTATGGCTGAAAATGAGATGGTGAAAACGGGTGCGTTGTTCTGGAGATTACACTGATGACGGTGGTATTGGTCCTGCCTGTACTCATTGCTCACTCCTGTCCTTAGTGGTCCCCTGTGGAAAGTGAATGGCAAGGTGTAACCTTTTCCATAGGGTACACGTAGTGACAGAACAGTCCCCCTTCATCCCACTTTAACCTGCCCTCCTGCTTCTAAAGTCTCCGTCTTTCTTACTTGTCTCTATCCTGTCTTGTGCTGAATTTGTTACATGTGATTCCTCTGTTGAATCACTCTGTATGTCTCTACACTGGTTGCCTGTTTTCTACCGAATCCAATATAAAATACTTTTACTAACCTACAAGGCCATCAACAAAGCTGCACCAACATACATCTCCTCTCTTGTCTCACAATATCTCCCAACTCGGCAGCTCCGGTCTGCACAAGATCTGCGTCTCTCTTCCACACTCATTGCATCCTCCCATTCCAGGTTACAGGACTTTTTTCGGGCTGCACCCGCTCTATGGAATTCTCTCCCTCGCACAATAAGACTCTCCTCTGGTATACAAACTTTCAATCGTTCTCTGAAAACCCACCTCTTCAGACAAGCTTATAATATTCCTCAACCACCCTTTTAACCTCACTACATTACCCTATTACCACCTGTTACACAATTTCACACAAGACAACTACCCCCTGACCAACATTGTTGTGTGACAGGATCATTTAGCTTATGAGTCACTTTTACCTTTGTAGCCTGGCTGGGCCGACTGCAAATGTAGACTTAACCTCATGTGTCAAACTCCCATTGTCCCATAGATTGTAAGCTTGCGAGCAGGGCCTTCTCACCTCTTTGTCCATTTTACCCAGTTTGTTTATTCGTTTACTGTGTTTGTCCCCAATTGTAAAGCGCTACGGAATATGTTGTTGCTATATAAATAAATAAATGATGATGGTGATGTGTTCTCTAAATTACATCCATGCATATATCTGTATGATTATACCGGGCACCAAGGAGTCTGTAGCACCATACAAATAAACTATGACGATGATTTGCATTGTTGACTTAGTCTTAGAGAGACAGAAACGGAGCATCTCCCTTTATGGGTTTTTCTTCTTTGTAATTTATTCTGGGTGTTATATGTCGGCCAAAAACAAAATTTCTCATTCGACTTTAATAGGGGGAACTGATCAATTAATATTTGTTTATAAGAACTTTCTTTAGCAGTGAGCTGTAAAACATGTTAGTATTATTGCTTACATGTGTGTGTGTGTTGCTTATATGTAGGACCAGACAAATGCTGATACCTGACTTTTGAGAGTAATTTTCTAGTGATGACAATGGATGTCTCTTGTCCCTGATTCCTTTTAAAAAAAATTATATATATATATCTCTACTATATAGATAAGGATAATAATTGATCCACTACCAACCACAGAATGAGAGAATTTGGAAGGAGAATGTCTTATTTTATCTCTTTCATCTAATTACACGCAGAGAGTAACCAACTAAATTGTGCATAAAATTAGAGCATTATGCTATTCCGCTAATGATTTAGTTATGGCCAAGTAAGGGTTAATCAGGCATTGCGTTGCCAAAATGTATCCTTTAAATAACGCTAATCACTAGTGTATTCTCCTGTGCCCTTTCTGTAGCGCAGAAAGCTAAATATTTTGTTTGTAATTGGTATTAGGGAGCTGAAGAACAAGGTTTAGATGGCTTAATATCAATATGTGCGATTATTCTATAAACCAAAGGCAAGCAGACTCGTGTCTCCACAGCTGCGGGGGGAACGCCAAGCGTGCCTGCTGGGACTTGTAGTTCTTCAAGAGTTGGCGACGCACGGGTCACTTGCCTAGAGGCGAGAGCTGCTACAGGCCAGGGACCAGCTAATTATGTTTTGTTTCTTTTTTGTTTTGTCTTTACTAATGATTGTTGATTATCCAATTAGCTCTGTGTGTGTGTGTGTGTGTGTGTGTGTTATCTTGCAGTGTTGTATATGGAAATCTGCAGATTGTATCTTATTCTATTTATATACTTACAAAGATAAAGACACCGATTATCAAATGTAAAACACAAGTGAAATGGGCACGATAATGGGAGAATACAATGAAGCAGTAGGTACAATTTATACTGGTGGGTCCTGTTCTTTTGTGCATTAATTCCAGAAGCCCTGAATGATTGGCCAGCACCCCGGGGCCAAAGTGCTCTATTTATCTAATAAGCCAGAAAGCAGATGAAGCAACAGGAACTTCTCTGCCTGGGTAAGGGTCAGGCGAGGACAGAAGAGAATAGTAAGAAGTTTCACACCCAGAAGACTCCCTGCTGTAAAAAGCCTGGGCCCATTCAGTGTAAAAGGCCTGTGCATTCTTCAGGGCTTGTATTGTTCCCTGCGCTATGCTCATAAAACGGTATTAGCCCCTAGGCGCCCCTCCTGAATAGCTAGAAGACTTCTGTGGCACGTACTCTAATTCCAGCACACTGCAGTATGTAGTACAGGTATAGAATCTCTTAGAATCTTATCTTAGAATCTCTTAGAATACTGTTATCCAGAGAGTTCTAAAAAAATAAGTAAGGGTGCGTGGGGTAATGTAGCATGCTTTCTAAAAACGTAGAGGGGGTATTTTAATGTCTATTTACTCTTTCAGCAGATTTATAAATAGAATCTGATCATTTCTCCTATCGCTACTCACTTCTGCCCCACAGCGCAGGGGTCATGAGTTCAATTCCCAATCATGGCCGTATCCGTGTGGAGTTTGTATGTTCTCCCTGTGTTTGTGTGGGTTTCCTCAAAAACATACTAGTAGGTTAATTGGCTGCTATTAAAATTGACCCTAGTCTCTCTCTCTCTGTCTGTGTGTGTGTGTGTGTGTGTGTATGTTATGGAATTTAGACTGCAAGCTCCAATGGTGCGGGGACTGATGTGAATGAGTTCTCTGTACTGCGCTGCGGAATCAGTGGCGCTATATAAATAAATGGTGATGAATGGGAATGGTACAGATTTTGGCGACTTTCGCCCTAGTTTTTAAAATAAAACATGGCACTTTCACAAATGATGATCCCCGTGCGTTAGTGATCTCGCTGGTTCCTAGTGAATTTATCGGTTGCATCGGTTCTCATGTGTATTGGCTGAGCGTGCAAAATCGCCGCCTCCACTATGTGCAGGTGACGGTACACTTAAAATACGCCTTTTCATATTAATTTGTTTTTTTTAAGCAGTTTAAAGATTTATAAATGTGCATGAAGTTCTCATACCCTGACCAATCTATTTATATTACTGCATGGTGCTATCCGCTGTTATCTGACAGACATTTTAGGATCATGAGGTAATTTGTTTATGTACTTTATGTCCTTAGAGTTGTCGATGAGCTGTCAGCTGTACAGCTGGTGAAATATTACCCCGATTAAAAGTTTACCTCATGGATTCAACAGAAAATGTACCACATATATTACATATAAAGTAATTTGTTTTGTGGTAACTGTTTTAACTCTTTCTGAGTTGGTTCATTTGGTGGTCACATGGTGTATTCTCTTTCCCAGACTGCTTTGAGCATTGGAATCACTTAATTCAGAAATTGTCCTTTTTTTTTTTTTTTTTTTTTTTAAACCTTTGCATGACCGAGACCAATTTTTTTTCATTTTTAAGCTGCTTTATGGCATCCACTGCTATGTAGAGCAGCAAAATAATGTCAAGCTCAGGAGAAATCTAGGAGCCAGTGAAGATGTGCATCCATAGATATGGCGCTCATGAATTAGATGCAGGAAAGTCATTGTTTGGATGCCTTGGCTGCCTGGCTTCTGATATAAAGGCTGTACACTATGAAAAGCAGCCGGTCATTGGCTTATTGCAGTTTTAGACTACCAAACCATTACATTTGATGGGTACTGTACATTGTATGCTGCCATTTTGTAGGCTGAACGGTTTTTCATGAGTATGCAACCAATTCGTCATTGTTAAAGCACTAGTTCCTAGTAAATTGGCTACGTTATTTTGTTTTTACCCCTCAGGCTATCTCAGAGTGTAGTTGACAGGTGCACTTTAAAGACTGAACTAGCTCAAAAAATGAAATGTTCAGATATGAAGCCTGAAGGTGAAACACATTACTTAGTGTTTCCTGAGTTTCCACTGAAATTTAATTTACTCTGTGACATAATCATCATCATTTTATTTATATAGCACCACTAATTCCACAGCGATGTACAGAGAACTCATTCACATCAGTCCCTGCCCCAATGGAGCTTATAGTCTAAATTTTCTAACAGACACATACACACACACATACAGAGAGAGACTAGGGTCAATTTGTTAGCAGCCAATTAACCTACCAGTATGTTTTTGGAGTGTGGGAGGAAACCGGAGCACCCGGAGGAAACCCACGCAAACATGGGGAGAACATACAAACTCCACACAGATAAGGCCATGGTTGGGAATTGAACTCATGACCCCAGTACTGTGAGGCAGAAATGCTAACCACTGAGCCACCGTGCTGCCTCATCACTGTTTATTTTTCCTGGGGCTCCGGTTGGGGGAGGGGACATATTATGAAAGAAATGTTTCCTAGGTGGTAATGCGGCCTTAATGTGGCCGCCTGCTGCAGACGGTAACGAGCCCAATAGAGATATACAGCTAAGTATAAACACTTAAACAGTTATTTATTGTGTATTCAGTTCTGTAATATTACTGCTTTTGGTATATATTGTAATTAGTGTCTTGACTTTCCTTTAAGAGACCTCATACTAAAAAATGACTTGTGTTTTGTTACTGTGTTCATTATTTGTTTGCTAAATGGAAAGTAAATGTTGTAATATTTTTTTTTTTTTTTACTTGACAATTTGGCCTGCACACTTGCATAAATCATAGCTACAATTCAAGTCCTTCATATAAAGAAGTTAGAACTCCCTTTCTTTTCATGCATACACAGTGAATCATTTTGGCAGAGTGAGGGTTAAGTGATTTCTGCGGACGAATTCTCTATCTGGAAAAATACCGTATTCCTCTGGGCATTCTCTCTTTTTCTTTCCTGTTGGAATTCTCCCAATTAAAGCAGCGTAACATAATTGTACAGGGACACTGGTGACATATCCCACACGCCGAAGAGTCCGCTGCGCATTCACGACTTATCTTCTGAAGTTGTTGAGCAGATTTGTAAGATGTGTTACAGAGCGAAGGCTTCTAGTTAACCTAACGGCTTAACATGCCTCTGTTGCGAGTGCAACTTTTAAGCGGCGGTTGTTTTAAAGGGCATTTCTGGGTAGTTGGTACGCTTTGCTTTGAACTCTCGCTTTTGAAGCTCGTTTTCATGTAAGGTGATTTCAAGATGTTACAATCTAGATGGCTTTTATCTTTTGAGAGTTTTTACAAATGTGTGCAATTAATATTATAGTTTATATACGCTAGTCATATTATGTAGTGCTGTATGGAATCATTTGTATAACTCCCTGCTGCATGGGAGCTTACAGTCTAAATTCCCCAACGCGCTTTTGGAGGAAAGTGGAGCACCCAGAAGAAATCTATGCAAACTCGGGGAGAACATACAAACGCCACACAGATGAGGTCTTGGTAGGTGTCTTTGAGATGGCAATGCTGACCACTGTGCTGCTATCATTTGTTGGCGTAAGACCAACTACTGGATTTCTTTCACTTGATGGTTATCCTTTTATTAATATCACATCATGATCCCTACAATAAGCTACACATTTTTATTTTTTTTTAAAACATTTCCTGCACTCCCTGAATTTATATTAGATTATGATTTGAACACAGTTTGTGCAGAAAAGTGGTAATGGGTCTAAAAAAAAATAAAAAAAAAATGTTCAGGAACAAATCTTTGATAGGACGGTCCGTGCAAATCAGACTTTTATTGGCAGCAACGTAAAATTACAGGAAATCATAGTTCATTGGTAGTGTCATGGAGAGACTCCTGACTTAGGGTGACCTGGATGTGTATGAAGGGATAATAGTCCAGCTGCTGTCGGGACGTGATTTGTGACCATTATCATGTTAGATTGTCGTACTACAAGGTTTCCTCCTCCTCTGCTGCTGGCTGTGCTAGTTTTTAATTCTGTTTTATTAATTCTTTTTTTTATTAAGCTGCGCACATATTCAAATTTCCAATTTTCCACCAAATTGGCAGACATTTGGCTTCTCTCTGGGACACCGGACCATCATTACAGACCATCGAAATCCAATTAGGTTTAAACCATAAGGGCAGCAAATCCCGTTGGCCAGTGTGGCTTGTATGTATGTGCTCATTGGCCTCCATCATCATCATCATCATCATCATCACCATTTATTTATGTAGCGCCACTAATTCCGCAGTGTAGTACAGAGAACGCGCTTACATCTGTCCCTCCCCATTGGGGCTTAGTCTAAATTCACAGAAATATTCTGTATTTTTACCTTCACAATACAATTACCTTCAGATCTGTGCTCTTCATCTGTCATAACCATCGGGTGAAAAGATTGTGACTCTGTAAACTCTATAGAGATCTGCCTGCACTGCCAGTCCTGAGTGCGTACACACTGCAGGATTTGCCTGACATCGTATCATCGTTTAGAGATTTTTAGTCCGGTTTTAAAATCAAATGAAACCATACGATGGGCTTTAGTACGATAACACTTGATAATGGAAGTGTACTGCAATAGCAGACCTAGCAGTCATTTATCGTCAATTGCACGATAAACTGGTGAAAAACCAGTAGTGTGTACCCCGTTTAATATGGAAGGACAGTATAATCAACCAAAAAAGACCCCTCAAACTATATTTATGGTTGTGGAACATTTGGACTCTGGTTATAAAAGCAGATTTTGTTTAACAAACTGCGCTGTCTGTACACCCCAGCCTTGCTTGAACATATTAAAATAACCATGTCTTTTATTATCCTGCTGGGGACAGAGTGAAATGTGGATGCAGTTTAAATGTGGGAGATGTTTTTGTTGTAGAGCACATCTAGCACATACTTTAAATAGTTTACCAGCTATCTAAGTTTAGAGGAAATATGGATCTCATTAAATAAAGCTTTCCCATCGAGCGCAATCTTATGTTTCATTCCATAAATTCACCATCCGTACAGGAGAGCGGGGACGATTTGCATGGTCTGTAACTTGGTTTGGGCCCTCTCTTGGGAAGTTAATTGGTTATACTTAATGATTAGCTTATTGATCCTGTTGTCCCCTCCTGTGTGTCACAAGCAATAATGCATTGGTTCAAAGGTTGGCTAGAGCTCCCTGGTGGTGGGGATTAGACAGAAGACTATACACTTGAACACACCAAAAATATTTGCAGCTAACCGGAGTGCTAGATACTCTGCTAGAGAATGTATGTGGCAAACATATAGGGGTTTATATACTAAACTGCAGGTTTGAAAAAGTGGAGATGTTGCCCATAGCAACCAATCAAATTCTAGCCGTCATTTATTTAGTACATTCTACAAAATGACAGCTAGAATCTGATTGGTTGCTATAGATAACATCTCTACTTTTTCAAACCCGCAGTTTAGTAAATATACCCCCCCAAACTTTATTGCTCGGTAAACACGCGTGTTCATCATTCCTCATGATTATTTGGCCAGTACACAGTGTTGCATGTCACTGCTAATAATAATCCAGTCAAATTACGTTAAGGTTTTATGTTCTCCTGTGTTTGCGTGGGTTTCCTCCCACAGTCCACAAACCGTTTGGTGGGTTAATATTCGTTTCTGTGTGATAGAGATTTTAGAATGTAAGGTCCACTGTGGCAGAGAGTGATATAAATGTTTTACATTCTCTACATAGCACTGCTGTATAAATAAAAGTGTAAGAATATATAGGATCTCCTTTTTAAATTGTATAATTAGCATGAGTCCTTTTGAAAGAAGTTAGATTTGCATTGCACTGTATATTACGCACCACAATAACCACCAGAACCACACTTGGTCAAAAACTGTCTGTAGCATAACGATGTATGTGGCTGAATCTGACAGCATGCACACTGGGCATTTGGCTGACATTATGAAAGTAATGATCTGTGTGTGTTTTAGTTTCGGTAGCAGCCTGTTGTGTCTGTACTGTTTGTATAGCACTGGCAGTGTTTTTTTTTTTTTTTGTTTTTGCTTTTTTTTTTTTTTTTTTTTTTTTTTTTTAAAGACGTGCTTTTGACAAAGTTCAGAAACCATAAAACCTGTAGCTTGTTAGCTGTGCCTGAAATACTGCGCACTGATTTATGGGGACACCGGCGGTGGGTGTAAGTGCCGTGAATGTTTGCGGTCTCTTCAGGTGAAGGGCTGTTTGGCAGCGCACCTGCGTCTAAACTGCTGACTTTTGGCACTTATGTCTGAGAACATAAAAATGAGATTAAATAGTCACAGAATCCTTCAGGGCTGATTCACACATGAAAAACAAACTCTCGCTTTAAAGGTCCAGTGATGTGGGGGGTTTTCAATGTCTTTCATCCACGGGCCCGTTGGAACCTTTCATATTTTATTATGTGGTTTCCAGGTGTTGGTGGATGAATGGGTCATTTAACAGCGGGTAGGTGCGGACAAGCCCCTCAGCCTGACAGGCGAGCCGAAAACTAGCGGACTGGCATTTGGGTGGGCTTTCCCATTATTTGTCTAGGGTAATTGTTGTATATGAACTGGCACTGGGTTGATCCTTTACTTTTTTTAATATCCTTTGCAGTTATGTAAAATAATATATATAAAAAAAAAAAGTAATAGTCTTGCCATTGGCATAGGCAAACCAATGGGGGGTTTCATAGTGCCCAGAAACCCCCCTCCAAGCCTGGGGCACTGTATACTTGAGGTGGCTGGACCCTGCTCCCGCTTCACACGACTCTGCTTGAAAAGGGAGAGCTGTGTGCACCTAACAGTAGTGCACGCAGCATTGCCCATGTATATTATGGGGATAGGAAGAGTTGGAGAGCAGCCAAGCACTGTCTACAACCAAAGCACTAACTGCGAAGGGAGGGCAATTATTGAAAATTAGAGGTTTTCTAGAAATTGGCAAGTTTAAATCTTTTATCTGAGAGACTCCGCACATTTTCAATATATGATCCTGTAACATTTTCCCTCATAATTTATTATGTATGAATGTAATGTGTGTTTTGTACGAGCCTTTTCCACTGCAGAAGACTTGTCACTGCCCCCTCCCATAGGAGGCACACAGTGGAATTCTGTGACTAATGAGAGGTTTTGCATTTTCTGTTGACAAGTTATCATTGTGTTCCCCGGCTCGTAGGAACGCACTTTGCTCCAGGAACAATGTCACCGATGTAGTTTAGCCTCCAGAGATGTTCTTTGTCCCAGTCCTTATCTGCGACTATGGGACGGCACTAATTAAAAATGTAGGGCCAAGAGCATAGGCCATTGTAACGAGATTCTTGTGCAGCGAGTTGCTAGGCACACACTCACAAGTACCCTGAACTCCATGTTTTTCCATGTTGCTTTTCTTGTCCCGGTGAATTGTCTAACCTCAGATTTGCAGTATGTCTTATACAATCGGCCAATGGTTGGTAATTTGTCGCTCCCCAGCAGTGGTCGAACTACAGATCCCAGCAATGGGAATCTTAAAGAGCTTTTAATACATACAAAGTTCTATAACTTTATTTTATTTGTTTTAAATCTCTCACTTTTCTGTGTGTATTATCGATATCACTTTTCATATCAAGTGAGCTTGTATTTTACATTTTGGAACTTATCAATACAATATACAGTCAAACCGCAAATGTACATTTTATGCAATTATTTATCAGATACTTATTCAGTACTTATCTATGTAACAATTTCCTGCAGCTTACATATGCATTTGCTTTACAAATAAGCTAAATTAAGTAAATGGAAATGACTACAAATTACCATATATTACTGTAGTATGCGTTCAGATGCCAACACTCGGGGATTTACTTGTGGCTATTTCTACACTTCACTTCAATGCTGAGGTGTGTGTGTGTGTGTGTGTGTGTGGTTTTACTTGTATAAATATCCTTTTCACAGTGCTGAACCTTATTCTAGAATTCTAGGGACCCAGTGGAACTTGCAGTTTCATTTTCTTACCACAGACACTCTCACACCGGGAACATTTTAGTTAGAAGCCCATTAACTACTAGTATTGTCTTAGGAGAGGGGGAGACCTAACGGAGACCCACAAATAAGGGCAAAATATACAACCATCACTCAGGTAGCACCATAGTCCTAATTGAACCGAAGGTGCAAGCTCTGTGAGGCAGCAATGCCGTCCGCTGCCATGTTTGTTCTTGTATCATAGGTAACTTCTGCTGCAGCAGTAAACCCACATCCAACCTTTTCTATACTGTAAACACCTTACAGCCCTTCTCCCCCCCGCCTCCTCAGGAACCCACAAATGTTTTGCAGCGCTTCACCACAAACACCCCGTGGTTTTAATTGCTCTAGCAAACGTGAGACCAGTTATGTCAACCTCTTTTCTTGCACTTTGAGGGATGATCCATATAGGGGTGGGGGGTGTTGGCCATTCAGCACATGACTGATCAGGTTCAGAAGTTAATGCTTCCACATTTTGTGTGTGTGTTTCAAGCCCAACAATATTACTTCCCTTGTTCTGATTCCACATTTTGTGTGTGTGTTTCAAGCCCAACAATATTACTTCCCTTGTTCTGATTCCACATTTTGTGTGTGTGTGTTTCAAGCCCAACAATATTACTTCCCTTGTTCTGAGTCTCCTGATATTTCTAGCGACCCGAGTAGGAGGGGTCTGTCTTGTGGAGTCCCGGTTAAGGTTGTCGAAGAACCTCCCCCATGGACTTCCCATTCACGTGAATAAGCCGTAGACGCCTTAATCAGTTATGACTTCTCCAAACAAGACCTGGTCACGTAGGAGGTAGAATCTTCTATTCTGGCACTTTAGAATTTGGAGAACTTGCTGGGTCAATGGAGCTCAGATCAGTAAAATTGTACATTAACATATTAAAAAAAAAAAAAAAAAATTGGCCTTGGGTGGAATTGGATTTCAAGTACATGATGATTACAATAGAATGTCCAGTCTATTGCTCTCTGCACCCTCCTATCTAGTTAGTCTCCGCTCATTATACCCCCTGACCACTCACAAATAGTGGTTCATACACAATATGGCTGCCTTTATTGTCTATACGCTTTGAGAGGTAGGGGAAGGAATCTCCACGTCAGCGTATTGGCCAATGTCTCTTGGCTCTTCAAGCTGTACATATGTTAAAACTACTTGTGAAGATTATAGCCCATTGTTCCTTGTCCTCAAATCTCCCGAAACTTGAAGCTGATGAATTAATTAAATATCCCTTAGGAAAAATAACTCTGGTTTGGAAGCTCGGCAGATTAAAGAGTGTTTTCTTTTCCCTTTTAAATTCTGACCGGTGTTTCCGTGAAATCGGTCGATATCTACAAGAATAAATATCCAGCATATTCCATTGGGGTTTAGGTTTTCATTTGTAGTAGTATTAAACATGTTCATTTTTTTTTTCTTTTGACCGGATACACAAACTTTTTGTGTTACAAGACCTATTATCAAAGTCGTCTTGTGTCGTGACACATTCAGTACATATGGTTTAAAACAAACTCTACAACACAGGAAAAAGTTAGTTGCTAAACAAGTCCATTCAATGTATGTATTGTTTTCCCTACTGTACGGCGCTGCAGAGCACTGTGGCACCTTACAAATCTACGATAATAATCATGGTCTTTTACTAATTGTTTTACCTGCGTTTTTAGGTGAATGGACTATTTTTTGGGGGGCGGTGGTTTTGTTTTTTCTCTCCCTAATCAAAATCCAGTACTGATTTATGCCAGTTCTCTCTCATTCTCCATTCTTACAATTTCAGTCAATAAGTGTGAAACTGTCATTCTCCAGACAAAATAATCATCCTGATTCCTCTGAGACACACAGAAGCTATTGTTGTGTAGAGCAGTGCTGTGCGGCAGCGAGGGCGTTCTGTCAGACAGACGTGCTCTGAATTGAAGATTAGCTGTTACGCCTTCACCTCCACAGACTTGCAGAGTATCTTCTGTCGATTGTTCCACTGGCTGTAAAGTAGCCAAATAATCTCTGAGGTTGTACAGACCATCCAGGAGGCCGGGAACCGCCTTTAGATATCTGTTTATCTGTGTATAACATCTTTTAATTACAATAGTCTTATATATACAGTGGCAGCATATTCTGCATCTGTTTGCAAAGATTGAGCAGCACGGTGGCTCAGTGGTTAGCACTTCTGCCTCACAGCACTGGGGTGATGAGTTTGATTCCTGACCATGGCCTTATCTGTGTGGAGTTTGTATGTTCTCCCCGTGTTTGCTTAGTTTTCCTCCCACACTCCAAAAACATATCATTAAGGTCAATTTAATAGCCGCCAATTAACCTTGTCTCTCTCTGTCTATGTCTGTCTGTGTGTGTGTGTGTGTCAGGGTATTTAGACTGTAAGCTCCAATGGGGCAGGGACTGATGTGAATGAGTTCTCTGTACAGCGCTGTGGAATTAGTGGCGCTATATAAATAGCTGATGATGACACTAGGCAAGAGTTTCAATATAACAAAAGTGTGACTTTATTTTCACGTCTTCCAATCTAAAGAAATCTTTCTAAAATGTTGATGTTGCTTCACACTGGAATTAAATATATTCTAATACACTCTTTCTATAGTCCTAACATGTAACATACATAAAATTGCTGTTTGTGTTTGCATGTGTAGATGGATAAATATTTTTTAATTTTATGGATTGAAATCTGACCCCGGAAAACTTTTAAAACGTGTGTTTATTTGATGGATTTGGTATATTTAGTTGATTGTTATTGTTATTCTTTGTTTTTGTTATTGTTGCAAGTTGGGTAGTATGTCTCATTTTTGTTAACTATGTCTTCAATAACTTTAAATCATCTAGGCAGTCATAGGACAAAGCAATACAAATTAAGTAATGTATTTAGTATAGGTTGCACCAATTAATGGAATATATTGGTTCAAATACATTTGTTTATGGTTCAATTAGAGAGAAAAAAAAGCACCTCTGCAGAACATCAATGTTTTAAAATGCAGAGCAGTTTTATGATGTGTGGAGCAATTTTTCATTTGTATGTTTTCAGGAAGTACCTGCTGTTTTGTACTAGTCCTCTGCATTGGGGGGATCCCTCTTCCCCCCCCCCCCCCCCCCCAGTACTGACTTGTTGAGGAAATTGTTTTGCTATTGTACGTTGGCTATGCTGCAGGAAGTTTCTCTGCTAATGTGTATTCTTTTATGTCTGTATCCTTTACCTTCTGACTCCCTGTTTGATGTTCTGTTTGACTACAAAGTATTTCATCTTTCCTTTTCCTCTCTACTAGGAAGCCCAGAATAAACTCGCAGTTAGTCGCCCAGCAAGTTGCCCAGCAGTATGCAACACCACCGCCTCCGAAGAAGGAGAAAAAAGAAAAGGTGGAAAAGCCTGAGAAGGACAGGACAGACAGAGACAAAGTAGACAAAGACAGGCCTGAAAAGGACAAGCTAGATCGAGACAAGCTGGACCGGGACAAGTTGGACCACGACAAGATGGATCGAGAGAGAGTTGATCGCGAGAAGCTGGACCGAGATCGCGAGAAGCTGGACCGAGAGAGACTAGATCGCGAGAAGCTGGACCGAGAGAGACTAGACCGCGAAAAGGTGGATCGAGAGAGGCTAGATCGGGAGAAGCTAGACCGAGAGAGGGTGGATCGCGAGAAGACGGACAGAGAGAGACTGGATCGCGAGAAGATGGACAGAGACAGACTGGATCGGGAAAGGCAAGATCGGGAGAAGTTGGACAAGGAAAAAAAGGACAGAGAAAAGCTGGACAAGGAGAAACCAGAAAAAGATAAAATTGATAAAGAGAAACCAGAAAAGGAACATAAAGTGGAAAGAGAGAGACATGAAAAGGAGAAGCCAGAGCTTAATATTACTTCAAGTGTTGTCAAGAAGACCACTAATAAAAAGACCAGGTAAGTGCCCTAATTAGAGTAGAAATGTGAGAAGACTATCTCTTCACCGGTAGGTGTGACGGTACCATGTTGGGTCGTCGGTGGAGGAATGCCGATTTGTAACCTTAAGATTATTGGTTTGGTGCCTTCAAAGCCTTTACCAGATCAGTTGATCTTTTCTTAGAAATGAATGCTGCTCTTCTGAGTAAGGACACAAATTATCTCTTGACTAATTAGTGGGCGTTTAGAGTAACCACTGTCATTAGCAGCATTCCCGGTTACCCGTTTGATTTTCGCTGACCTGTTGCTTCCCCTTAGTGGAGCACCAAGAATTACAGCTGAAGCGGCCTCTCCCGGTGCGCCGCCGTTTCTATAATCGAGCGGTGGCTTTTCCTGTGTGACCATGTGATAAGGACAGAGCTCGCGGCTTCTCATCGGTCCTCTCACTAACACCCATCTCGGCAGACATTTAAAAATGGTCACCGATTAACTGCTGAGCAAGCAGTCAGAATTGCTATGTTAATGATAAGAATACCATTATTTAAACCTAAATTGTCCTGTTTAATCTTTTCCATCAACACGTTTTGCCGGAATTTAATAGCAAGTCTGATACCATATCTCCATCTTTGACGGATAGTAATAAATATATAGGCAAACATCTCATTGACTGTAGATGTGTATTAAATGTATCCAATAATTGACAGCTAGGCCACATAGTAATGTAATATTTAAGTCTGGAAAATGTAGTGTTCTAGGTACTCTATAGTTTCATGGCTTGGTAGGTGTTGAATATTGCAATGCTATCATTTTATGCATAGTCTCAAGGGATAGATCGTGAGAGAGGTGAAATTCTGTTGAATGTTTGTTTAAAAACATTTATTCTTACCCAGCTGAACAGCAAAAAAACCCACCCTATTTATAATGCCGGTGACAAACTTTCAATATTCCGCAAGTGTAAATAATATATTTGGAAACATCCCCAGCGAAGCAGCTGTACGGATTAAGACGGAACGTGAAAAACACTTATTTTTAGTTGTTTTAGCTCTCACGTGTGTAAATTTGTCGCTCCAGAGCCCATAATTGCTTCTGTTGGGAGGTTGGATGTTTGTTTGCCACTGTTTTTAATAGCTCATTTACATTCACAGTGGAATTCTGGGAGATATTGGCCACTCGATATTTTGTGTGTAGATTAAAAGAGCTCTTTTGTGCGTTGAGAGAATGTGTGCTTGGCTGAGAATTTTATTTTAAATCCCATTTCACAGTCCTGTGAGGCATTATTGAAAAACGATACTGAACGACGGCCTAATTGGGATTATTACTAGGAAGTGTTCAAAAAGAAAAGATAAAGGAAACGCTCTTACGGAGGTTGAGTAACGCGCTGGGTCTGGTGTTGTTTTACGGCTAATCTCGCACCCTTCGTTTAAGTGTTGTGCCTAATGATTTCTATAGACTTCAGAAAATGTTTCCTCTATGGTATGAAAGGTGAAGTGGTTCTTGTGCAGGATAAGATTAATTGGGGACGAGTTGCACAAAGTTAGAAAATTATTTTTTTTATTTGTATTTCTATAGACAATGCACGGTTGTGTCCAGAAAATTATACAGTGCACCAACTCTAGTATATTCCAACATCTGTTCTTCTTTCACCTGGTGTTCTCTTCTTTAGCAGATCTTATTTATTTCAGTTTCTCCCCCTTACCACTGTTAAAATAGACACGTACGGACCTTGTTTTTATTTAATAATAGTCAGGACCACCATGTTGCTGTTCTGTGAAAGGAAAATGACCACAAGCTGTCCTTCATATTGGAATCTGATTGTTAGGCCCCAACGATCAGATCAGCGGCAAGATTCCGCCGGTCCAGTTCGCTCGCAGTTGCCCCAAGTTACCTGTGGAAATGACGGCACCAGGCTAAAGGAACCTTTAAACAGCGACGATTGCTGCCAAAACGCTCTGCTTCCCACCGCTGACGTTAGCCAAACAGACTGATAACTTGGCATGTGTGACTATATTGACATGAATCAGACTCTAAACATAATGTGTTGTGGTTGGTTTGTTTGTCCCACAGACCAAAGCTGGATATTCACCGAGACCCCCAAATTGAAGTGAACAGTATTCAGTCTGCAAATGCAACAACAAAGATCAGCAACTTTAACCACACTTCAAGGTGAGTTCCTGTTAAGTGAACTGTGCCCTAAACAGTTCTTTTATTGGTCCCCCATTTTGCTGTCTATTTTACAGGATATAGTTTGAGTTCACATTTGATATTTTGAGAGAATTCAGGGAGCACTTTTCATCCGAGTGCCTTTTAAAGTTAGGAGCATAAAATGGCCCCCTGCTGTGTCTTATAACCTGATAATAGTAAAAGACACAGCAGGGGGAGTCCAGGGGAACAGTCAAATATACGTTCTGTCCGTAAATATTATCTGGATACATAATTCTTTTTTTTAATAAAGAAACAATATTCCTTTTAATTTCAAATTTGTTTCAAGTAAAAGAGAAAAATTTTGCCCCTGTATTTATAGAATTGATGATTTACCCAATTGCTTCCAAATCAAAGAAGTCTCTAATATTCATTGATCAAGATGTGAAACTTTATGACTGAGATATTAGAAGGGGTTGTTATAAGGTGAAAGGTTATTAAAAAGAAATGTCTCTTGTACATGATACAGTGAGGACAATAAGTATTTCTATGTCTCCAGAAGGTAAAGAAAATAATTGAGAACCAGATTCTACAGGGTTAAAAGGCTTTTTGTTTTGTTTTTTTTGTGGAATTGTGGGTACAGCTATGATTATTTTGGTTTTAGGAGGTAAGCTGCCGCTAATATAACCTAGAGCCACCAATCTGATTTGTAGACCTCTGTTTCAATCTTATTGGAGCTCATCAGTGTTGGAGATGGATTCTGAATAAAGTTTGGAGAGTACTTTAAAAATCTTAATATGATGTTCATTACCCTTCTTGACTAGAGGTTCCTTGTTTTATAGATGAGCAAATAATTTTCTTTATAATTTCTTGCATTTGGTGGTGCAGTCCTCTCTGTGATTAGATTGTCTAATGTTAATCAATGTAGCAACAGTGCCACCTAGCAAAAAAAGACCGAAAAACATTACACTGCAATAGGGGGGGGGGGGGTAAAAGTTTAAACTTTTCTGGGTTCTGTTAAACTGTGAAGGCAGCAATGACTCCGTACGTTTAGTAATCGTCTCTCTGTTGTGTTACTACAGACCCAGGCTGAAGAACGTGGACCGAAGCACCGCACAACAACTCGCTGTAACGGTGGGCAACGTGACCGTAATAATCACAGACTTTAAAGAAAAGACTCGTTCTTCCTCCACCTCCTCCTCCACAGTCGCCTCCAGCGCAGGCTCGGAACAGCAGAATCAGAGCGGTTCCGGCTCAGAATGCACAGACAAAGGTTCCTCCCGTTCCTCAACCCCTAAGGGCGACCTGTCCGTTGTGAACGACGAGTCTTTCTGAAGAGAGGGAGGGAAAAACAAAATAAAAAAAATATTGCACATACGTTCGGCAGAAGAGACTCTGAATCGGGGGTCAGGAGTTCCCAGACACCCAACTGCCTCTGTCTGTTTATATTCCTGGATTATTATTATATTATATTATATATATTTTTTTTTTTATTATTATTTGTTAAGACTGATTTTTTTTATTTTTTTTTTATTTTCTTTTTCTGGATACCAATCTGTCGCTACGCCAGGACCACTCAGTTTGGGCATCTGGCTACCATGAACTTCGTACCCTCAACAATACCCTTGATACTTGCGTATTCCATTATTTTATATCATTTCCCCAACAATCACTTGTAATTCGATGTGCACCGAAGTCAATTTTTTTGTTTTTTGTGTTTATACAAATCTACTGGGTTTTTCTTTATTTTTGACTTTATTTATTGATTTCACAACCCCTCTTTCTTGCTTATATCCCTTTCTTTGCTATTGTTTTGTCCAGCCCAGCCCCCTTCCTGTACTACAGCATATTATCAATTTTTATACATCAATATATACGTAAAAAAAATATATATATAAATATATATAAATAAATGGTTATTTAAAAACCAATACATAAAAAAAACAAAAAACACTGGTGCTTGATACACTGTGAAACGAAAAAAAACTTTGAACACAGCCTTGAAGACCGGACACTTGACGCGTTTCGGTGGCAGAAGCTCCTGTTGGCCCGGTTTAGGCGTGATAAAGGGTGACAATATAACGTGTTAACCCTCCTAAGGGAATGTCCTCGTGTTTCATCCTGCACTTACGTGTGTTTCCCATGTAATCCAGTTAGGATAACAACCAGTGGAATCTTCATTTAGCGAAAAACGACTGACGTTTCAGTCAGCCACAATATTTATGTGTAAATGGGAATAGTACCTAATAAAATAAATAATTTAATTAAAATAAACAGAAAATGCAAGATACTTTTATATATAAAAGCACTGGCTAGAAATATTCACAAATATATATATATATATATATATATATATATATATATATATATATATATATATATATATATATATATATATATCCTATCCTGTTTCACAAATTGAAAAATATCAGATATAGGCCGTAACTATGCACATCAGACTTCCAAGCGCGTCACTATATTGGTGGAGGCTACAGGAAATCTTCAACATCTAACAAGACACCTTTGCATATGTTTGTGAATATTACAAAATGCCTTTTTTATATAAACTTGTACTTTTAGTGGCCCTGTTAAGAGAATTGTATCCCAAAGTAACCTAATTGATTAATACTGTTATGAAAGAATCTGAACAGAATTTCCATAGTATTACATTTTAAGTACCGGTCTCGGACGGTCTTTAAGGTCTAATATTATGTAGTCTATGGAGCTTATATAATTTCATGGTGTTACGTGCTGTATTCCCAACCGACCAATCAGATGTTGGCTTTCATTATTATTATTTTTTTATTTTTTTTTAAGATGCACTAGAATAATCTGATTGGTTGCGGAGTAACGGCACTTTATTCTCATGTGATTAAATAAGTTTCTGTATTAGGAAGTTGGCTGCAGACAGGTTGGTTTTAGTTAGAACATGTATAAACCTAAGAGGGGCTATAACCTAAATTATTACTTGCGCAACAGTAAACTAAACCCATCACCTACACACGGTGAAGGCCGACACTGTTGGGGCTGGGCCATTCAGCCTGTGAATTCGCTGTGAACGGTGAGGCAGGAGGTGCAAAGAGCCTCACGTCTCGGTAATGTCACAAGCGTCTCGTGGATTCCTGAACTGAATGTTGGGTCAGCCCACAAAGCGACCTCCATTGTGAGAAGTAAAGAGCAAGTTAAAAATACATCTGGGAAAGGCTTCTTGTAACGTGTGTATAATATGAGTGTTTTTATAAAGATCCCGTGTCATTAGAGAATTGTAAAATATTTCAACTAGTATTCAGTGATGTCCGTTCAGCAATTTTCCAGGTTAGACTGATCTGTCGCAGAATAGGAAAGAGAATAATATAAGATCATTCAGATTAGATCCTTAGAACTATGACAAACACTTTTTTTTTTTTAAGTCTATTTTGAAAGTTCGTCACTCCCAAGCGCTTTTCTTCCAAAAATGTAGTTTGCAGGCTCCCAGTCACATGCGTACAGCCAGTGTCTAACCGTACCTACGACTCCACATTTGATCTCGGATCTATCTGAATTGGGATTTAACGTACATGTTTGTGAATGTTACAAGAAGCCTTTTCCTCTTCAAATATGTATTTTACGGTCACTGGCCCTTTGGTTTGCCTGAAGTGTTCGAACAAGTAACCGCAGTTATGTTTATAGCAGATTTGTGACTTCGAGGAGTAAAAAGTGATCAGTTTAACTAGTTTTACGTATGAAGCCCTCTTGTTGCTCTAGAATGAAATTGGGTATTGCTGCGTGTCCAAGGTCTCATTACAGCTTTTTATTGGCCCTACCTGTTGGTTTAGCACAATCTGCAGAGAGTATTTTATCCCCCACAGTGTGCAAGCTGCAAACTCCTGTCCCGGGTTATAGTTCTGCCTTTTTTTTTTTTTCCTTCTCGTTTTCTTTAACGTTGCTCCCTGTAACAGCAAATTTCCTGAGTCAGTATTATTTCTTTTCAGTAGTATTTGATCGGTGAAGTTAGTTTTCCTCTCCGTATGATCAGGTGAAGTAGTTTTTCTCTGCAGTTTATAAACGTAAATGGGTTTTCCACCTTCGGATAGCTTTGATTTTATTGTGTCGTTTGTACGTGCCCTCTGGCAACTTTTTCTAAATATATTTCTATTTTTCGTTTCTTTTTTAGCCATGTCTTTATAACAACTCTGACCAATGATATAAATACATCGCTAAAATCTACAGAACTGTGAATTTAGTGAACAAAAACGGTGGGAGGTTCTGTATAAGGCAGCATATTAATAATTTAAAAATGGGGGGAAAAGACTCAAATCCTGTGTTAACCCTTTTGCTACCAAAGTTGATTCAGAAGATGGGGCTCAGCACAGAATTACATAAGTGTAGTTTCATCTTTCACTTGGTCTAATTCACTGTGGGCTGACATTTGCCAGTAATTTTCAGACAAATGTCCACTTTACTAGGTATTGACAGTTGACATTGAATTTCTGGGATTAAAGAAATTAAATTTAACCTCACTAATGAATATATTAAATTGCATCTGTTTGAACAAATCTGCAAACAAATTGAGGCTAAGCTCGGCCGTTTTAAATCTACTCATTAAATAGCCAGTGTAATATATAATTCTATTTTTTCCCTATGGTTAGAATTGGTAAACAATTACCAACATTTAAAATTGTTTTCCAGTGCTTTACATGCCTTAAATGTACATGCCATCCTCCAGTTTTTACTAAATCCAATTCTTTGTTTTCAGTTTTGCATCCGTCTGTGTCTTTCAGTCTTGTGTCTATATCATCTGTTAAAGTTGTTTCCTTTTTTTTTTTTTTGCTGTCCTAGAACCTAAAACAATTCTTCTGTCATCACTGCAGAGAGCAGTTTTCAATTCTAGGGCAAAACAATATTAATCAATTTGTTTCTCTAATGTCTAAAAATTCATATAAAAGTATATAGTTAAAGTCTCACTAGGACATATACAAACCAACGAGTCATCTAAAGGTGGAAAACATAAATAAAAAAAAATCGCCTTGAAGCAAGGTGACTTCTATGTAACGTTCAATATATTTGATGTGCACAATTGAATAATGCATTTATATCCTAAATCGTTTCTTGTGTGGTAAATTCTGTAGATATAGAACTTATATTTCTCTTTTTTTTAAGCTCGCAGTCCACCAAGGGCTGGTAAGCCGCAGCAAGAATCTTATTCAGTAGACGTGTGTAAGCGGACCGCGCGTCTTGGGCGCACACTGGCGCAGGGCTGATATACAGCACAGTGTTATATTTTCCAAGTTTCACGGATAATCTTACTTTGTGCAATTTGAAACTGTTGCATCATGCAAGAGTAGAGCATTCAATATAAGGATCTTCCCCCACCTCCCCTCCCCCCTCTGCAAAATACTTTTGTTAGGAGATAAACTATTTAAAGTTTGCCTCCGTTCTGTGCCGGCAGCTGTTTTGTTGGTTGAACCAATCAGGTCATTGGGGATTAGTGAGAGATCTGACAGACTAAGTCGAGCCTGGCCAACCGGTGGCTCTCCAGGCTCTAACCGATCCCGAGGGAGGCGATCTCCCGCCCTAGCAGGAGCAGACTGCTTACGGTCGAGAGGCAGGCGGAGGATCTAGCCAGTCACAATTGGGGTGGCTGGTCAGCATCCTCTGCTGGCCTCTAGGTTCACGTACTTGGTGCAGTCTACCCCTGCTAGGAGTGGAGGGGTAAATGAGCCAATTGATCCCTACAAAAATGTTTAGATCCGCCAATGTCTCCAGGTGAAACTGAAAGTCCCAGCATGCTTTGCCAGTAGTTTGCCAGCTGATAGCTGGCAGAGCATGCTGGGACTTGTAGTTTAAACACCTGGAGAGCCGCAGGTCGGACTAAGTAAGATCCAATCTGAGCCCACAGAACGGCAGCCTCCTCGGTGCGTAGGCGGCCGGTATGCATTAAATAATAGGCAGCACCTTTAGAAACCTTATCACCTGCCTTACTAAAACCATTTTTTTTGTTATTCTTTTCTTTTGTCGTTAAGCTTATTGTATCTTAAATTATTGAAAATTTTAATAATTGCTGACTATATAAAATATATATTTTTTCTTTTTTTTTTTTTTTTTTTCCTGTATATAACCAAACGTGGTTTGAGAGCCAACATTTAGAGAGAGACATTGAAACGTAGAAGTTTTCAATGCACAATTCTGTTGTTACGTATGACTTGTAACCTTTATTTACTGTGTAAAGCTGGTTACATTTTGTCTTTTTAGTTTTGTAGTCTAGTTATTTTGTTTTTTCCGACATCTATAGAATGCTTGTTTACGTCAAACATTATCTTTGTAAACTTTATTTTTTTTTGTTTTTGTGTCATACGTTTTTGTTTTGTGTTTTTATTTTTTTTTTTGTTTTTTTCTCCTTTCTATTTCTGAGAAGACGGCTTGTACTCTGCTTTTAACAGTTACTGCTGTACAGTCTATGAAGCATTTTAGGATTTATTTTTGTTTTTAAGTTTTTTGTTTTTTTTATTTTTCATTTTTCCTTTTCATGCTAAGTGTCGATTTGGTGGTTTTTTGTGAAATGGTCAGAAATTCACAGGTCTTTCAATGTTTTCGGGAAATTTTTTATTAAACACTGCTTTTTGTCTAGCAAAATAAAGATGTTAATATATTCCTGTTGCCAGCATGTGCACGGCTGTCCTAAAAGCCACGTTTATCTTTTTATTTTTTATTTCTGCTTTAATTAGAAATGTCTATTTATGAATCTCTTGCTTGTAGTTTTTTTTCACAAATAAAATAGTAAAAATGAAGTTAATATCCAACCTTATTGAAATGTTTTTTTTTTAGTTTTGGTTTTTCAACAATTAATGTGAAACTCGTCTACAATGATCAGCACGGTACAAATATTGTTGCCTCTTGTACACGTATATTTGTCGACATTGAACAATATGTAGCAAGGCAGCAACAGGCTAAATTATCTTTATGTTCTAAATGTTCTTCGTATTGATTTTGCCTGTAATATGGTTGGTTCATTTCATATGTGGCAGCATGTCTTAAGCCATTAAAGATTTGACACACTCTGAACTGTAATGTACATAGAAATTGTACTGGTGACATAAAGGGGGACAGCAGTATAAGGTATTACATTTAAGATCCAAGTATTAGGGAGTGTTTGCTTTCTACCACTATTTAGATATAGAATACAGAGAAGGTTGGTTGCTGAAAGAAACCGTCTCCAATAGAACAAGTTTCAAATTTATTTAAATAAAAATAAGATTCCGCTATATGAGTATATCCTAGGTTAACCCTTTTCTTGTCCTGCTACGCATTTAGGATGGGTGGGCCTTCAACAGGCAACTTGAGATCACTTTATGCCAGTGGATCCCAAACTTTCTCAGTTCGAGGCACCCTTAGGGTCTCTAATTTTTTTCTTTCAATGCACACCTAAGCCAAAATAATTGCCAAGTAGTCCCCTGCCTTACTTAACACCGGTCCTGGACGTGGCACCCTTGTGAGATCGCCGCGGCACCCCAGGGAGCCATGGAGCTTAGTTTGGGAACCACTGCTTTATGCAATTGGGTTCAACCACTAGATGGCGCTGCATTATATTGCATTTTATGGATGGGTTCTCCTGCCAAGTGCACAGCAGTGTACATTCAGTTGCACAGCACAGTTAAAAGGCAACTATGGGCCAACAATGATCTGCACATATATGAACTGATTTTTCATTGCAGTGTTGTAAAAAAAAAAAAAAGGTGACTATCACTAGTTACTAGTAAATATTCTGAATATTGGTTATTCCCATGCAACAGCTGCCTCCGCTATGTAGGCAACAGATACACATTTTAAACACTGGTTATAACAAATGCATGTGGTGTCCTTTTAGAACAGCAGAAATGAGGCGATGGAACCTGACAATCTGTAGATCAGAGCTGCGGTTTCACGGTGTTCTCTGGTTACGTCTCACCTCTGATCTGCCAAGCTGTGAAACGCGATAGCTCCTGTACGCCTCAAATTTAGAACAAATGCGTTAAGGCTTACCAGGCGTTTAATTCAATAACTTTGCAAAATCTCCTGGCACCGGCTGGGAATCCCTTTAATCAATACACTTAGCTGCTGAGCAATATGAGCTTATCACAGCAGGCAGCCATTCTGGTGACTGTGGGATCACTTTTAGTCTGAGAGAAGCGTACAAGCTGATAACTTGCAGTAATACATTGCTGTGTGCTGTAATTGTCTTTTGGTTTTTATTTTAAGGTTCTCCTCAGTCTTCTAGGCTAGACTCTATTATTTCACTAGAATAATGAAGTTTATTTATGGTTTGTCTCTTCTCAACAAGCTCAAATGGCTCGTCAAATAAACTTTATTGACAGTACTCACAAGTGAGCAAAGTGGACACTGGACAGGTCAAGAACACAAGACAATGGGACATGTTGCATTAATGATTCGTAGGGTTCCGTAAAGCAAGTTTACAGGAACGGCTAAGCATAAATGTGATGTCCACTTTTGTTACTACAGGGCCTTTGTTTATAACGGTGAACCCCGACAAGTTTGAGCCCCTAAGATACAGACTAAGAAAAATAACCTAAGATCCTGTAATTGATTTATTATATACATTTACAGATAGAGTAAACCTGGTCAAATCTTGGAGACGAGGGCCTAGGTTCAATGCAATAATCTGCTCTTTGCGGAAAGGGGCAAATGCAGGATTTGTAGAGAGGGGTTTCCATGCCACACCGCCAGTGGGAGTGACCAGCGTGCATGGGGGTGTGGCTATAATGTTAGACGGTGCTTGGCTGCTCTCCAACTCTTCCTATCCCCATCATATACACGGGCAATGCTGCGTGCGCTACTGTTAAGGGCACACAGCTCTCCCTTTTCGAGCAGACCCGTGTGAAGAGGCAAATGCCTCCCAAATGCACCTACAATGATTTGAGTGTGTCAGAACAGTTGACAGACTGTCCTGCTCTCTCCTACCTGTTCTTGCTGCTTTCAATACTTGTTGGGGAGAGATGGCTGTGAACAGTTCAGACAGAAACGATCAGCACACAAGCTGCAAAGTGGCTGGTCCTGGGGCGCAGGGTCCAGCAACCTCAAGCATACAGTACCCCATGCTGGGAGGCGGGTTTCCAGGCACTAGTAAACCCCCCCTCGGTTTGCCTTTGAAACCAGCTCTGTAGATGCCGCTGTGCTGCACTTGGATTTTCTGTTTCATAACCATTCGACAACAGAGATCTGTTCTGCTGTGATGAAATAATTTAAACAGATTTAAAAGCTTCTTCAAAAAGTTATGGCTTGGTTAGTGTCCAGCAAACATTTTATAAGAAATGGTCCACTAGGTGGCACTGTACTATTATGATCTATGATTGGTTTCATTCTGCCTTGGAAGAACAAGCAATATGGAATGTAAAGTAATTGTGCAAGATAAGGCATTCCAATCAACGTTTGAAAAACGTTTGGGGTTTGTATTAATGTGCACATCCTGTTCTTCCATAGTGGCACAAGTTTCAGTGAAATTATATGCTGCGTTCTTGTGAAAATTGGTTCAGCCTGCAAGATATCCGTGTCCTCTGTGTGTATATGATGATGCTCTTAAATATATGGTGCTATTAATATAATTTGTTTTATTTTTAGATACCCCAAACATGTTTTCCAAATTTAAGTTTCTATATTTGGGGGGGAAAAAAAAAAAGAAAAATAAGTCATTGTTTTCAGTGCCAGGAAGTGTTTCTAAAATTAGGCAACATCCTACACAAGTAAATGAAATTCCAAGCTATAGTAAAACAATGTTTCAGCCGCTGGGAGTCTGGTAATTTCAAGGAATAAAGCAAATAAATTACATATTTAAGTTGAGGAAATTACACTTTTTTTTCTTTTTCACGCTTCATCATTTTCTCCGTGATTTGAAAGGTAACAGATTTATGGAATTGCGGTGTGAAAAATCTCTGTAAAACGAGGAGGGTGAACAAATCTGTCAACTTTCTTTCCAAAGAAAAGTTAAGACTCCGTACACACTTGTGCTATCGATAGAGCATAGTTGTATATTTCACTACTGAATGTTTTTATATTTTAATCGTATACATATCTTTTTAGCTATCCATGTACACAGATTTATAAATATAGACCTCTAAAATTCCTGGATATTTGTTCGCTGGACATTTTTTTTTTTTTTGGGCAAGTTGTTTAATTTTTAGCGAATCGATTCAAAAATATTTAGAAATGGCTAAAATAAAAAAGTATTTATAAATACATTCAAGGGCATAACATTAATTTTTAATGCATGGTTCTTTTTTTTACAACATTTCTTAATTATTACTAATAAATACTTTATTCCAAATACAGGAAACTTTCGCAGCATGGTTTTCACAAACCTTTTCAAGAGCTGCAGAATACTGATATTTGTAGATATTCACCAAAACTTTTCGGTCTCCTTTATATGCATATACATACTTAGTGCCTGAATTCTTCATGACAGGGATTCAACAAGGATCCACCACATCCAAAAGGTGATCTATTGGATTGTGGTCTGGTGACTAAAAGCCACTGTCATGTTGGTGGAACCAGCTTGAGATGACCTGAGCTTTGTGACATTGGCACATTACCCTGCTGGAAGGAGCCGTTAAAAGATGGGTAGACTGTGGCCATAAAGGGATACACGTGGTTAGCAACAATACTCTGGCAAGCTGTGGCATTTAAACAGTGCTCAAATGGTATTAAGGGGCCTAATGTGTAACAGGAAAATATTCCCCATACCATTACACCACCACCAGCCAGTTGACACAAGGCAGGATGGATCCATGGATTACACCAAATTCTGACCCTACCATCTGCAGATTGCGATTAGTCGGACCAGGAGACATTTGTCCAATCTTTTACTGTCCCATTCTGGTGAACCTGTGCCCACTGTAGCCTCAGTTCCTGCTCTTAGGTGAGAGGAGTGGAACCCACTGTGGTCTTCAGCTGCTGTACCCCATCCACTTCAAGGAACGACGTGCTGTGCAGTCAGAGATGCTCCTCGGCACACCACTGGTATAACCCATGGTTATTTGAGTTACTGACCCCCTTCCTGTCAAATTGAACCAGTCTGGCCATTCTCCTCTCTCATTAACAAGGAGTTTATGCCCACTGAGCCGCTGCTCACTGGATGTTTCTTGTTTTGTGTGCCATTCTCCACTAGAGTTATTGTGTGCGATATTGGGAGCAAATTCAGCCAATTCTGCATCAGCCCCATCTGGCCTTGTAGCTGCACCCTAGAGCTGTCATTGGCAGCCATGGTTAGAAGATATACAAGAGTGCGTTACCCCCAGTTATGTCCCTACCAGTGGGTAAATGTATCAAGCTGCGAGTTGCTGGCAGGTTTAAAAAGTGGAGATGTTGCCTATAGCAACCAATCACATTCAATTAATTTATTTAGTACTTTCTACAAAATGACAGCTACAATCTGATTGGTTGCTATTGGCAACATCTTCACTTTTCAATCCTGCTGGAAACTCGCACTAGATACATTTACCCCCAGATGGTTTTTTTTCTAAAAACATCATTCTATATAAAAGAGTTAAATTATTTTTGTACTAATTATTTTTTGTAATAGAATTTTTTTAGTTACTTGTACACCTGGGTGCTTTCCCTGTGTCTGTAATACAACAGGTCTGAGCTGCATTTGCCAGCGTTGCAAATAATATGAATTAAACCTTTCTGAAAAAATGCAGCTCACACACAAGCAGTCAGAGTGTGCAACAGACAGACACGGATGCAGCATGTCCTATTTTTTTGATTCCCTGTACCATCCAACGTTCGCTGATTTGCAGGTTTCAAAATGCTGGGATTCATGCGGACAGTGAACTGGCCCCCTGTTTAAAAAGTTTGAGGACCCCTGCACTAAACTCTTGATTGCTGATCTGTCTTGCTGTATTTTGCAGGAGATTAAGTTAGCCCTACTGGTGAGATATTGACAGAAGCCCAGGCTCTGAACGATGGAAGGATTTACTCACAGCAGCTGGGGTGTTTTTTTTTTTCTTTGCAAGATGTATCAGCTTTCTGTCAGGATTTATAGTTTTCATTAGAAATATATTGTGAATAAGTTACAGATGCACAGTGACCTTGCCTGATCTTCCATTACCACCACCAGGAACCATTGGCAGATTATAAGCGTCTAACCTCTTATTTTCCTATTGGAATAAACACCCAGAGAGTGCGCGCTGTGGAGTAATGTTCACCTTTATTACCGACATCTCATCTGTATTCCACACATGGAGCGATGCTGGCCGGGATCCACAGGAATCCAATACGTGCATTATAACAGATTCTTCCGTTCTTATTTGTCTCGTTAACTTTACTGTTTATCCGGCAAAATTGTGGCATTTTTATAGGTTACTGTTAACCGTCTGCTGTCCAAATATATCTGTAAAATGTTTGGTTCTACTCCTTTTAGGTTGATTATCCTTAAGGTCTCACAAGCAGGGTCTTCCCTACCCTCTGCCCCACGGCTGCACAGTCATCCTTGTACTTGTTCTGTTTTTATGGATGATTTTGTTTTGTATGACTTGATATCATCATCATCATTTATTTATATAGCGCCAGCAGATTCGGTAGCGCTGTACAATTGCAGTGTTTTTCTTGTTCATTATTAAGTGCATATGTGAGGTTTGGTCATCAACAGGGTGGCACTACCACTAGGTGAACCGAGATGGTTGCCCTAGGGCGCCAGGGTGTGAGGGACACCTGAAATACTGAGCGAGTTCCATAATGTCGCCCTTTCAGTGTCTTGTCTCTGCTCCTCCCCCGCGCCGAGGGCTGGCCAATGACGTGGAGAGGCAGCAGATGGCAGCGTCTTACCTGTGAAGCTGCTTCTCTTCCATGTTTGTTATGTCACAGTCCAACGCCAAACTCCCAAGAACAGAAGAAGCCCAACTGCCCCCTCTGCTCACCAGGTAAGAAGCGGAGAGCGGGATGGCACCGTGTCTAGGGCCCCGACATCCCACGCACCGGCCCTGGTCACCAAATGTTTTCTTCTCTCTGTTCTGTTCAACGTGAGACTCAAAGTCATCCTCTCCCACCAAGGTTAATTAACTAGAAGCTACATCTTTGAAGAATGGGCTGTAGAAGACAGCTAATAAATTACTAATACTTTGTCAGAAAACAGCACAATCTTGTAAGGTCTTACCTCCTTCAAGGAGAAAAAAAGATTTTATATATTGAATCTCAACGTGACACACGTGATTTATAGACTTTACAAGTCAGAGATTATTTGTGTGATACATTCATTGAATGGACTGTAGGCTGGGCTGTTCTTAATATCCTCGTGTCTTCATAAGTGCTCGGATGAATGGCAGAAATGTAAGTACAGAATTATTGCTGGTGCTCTGCTTCTATACAGGTATTTACAGAAATCATCCAGATATGCCGATCTGATGGTATGGGGTGGTGGGGGCTAAATGAAGCTTAGATGACATATAGGAATATTAAAAGAACATGATTCTAGAGTTAGAACCCCCAGGTCTCAGAGATCTGGGTTAGCGTTCCATCCTGGAATGTAACAGATTTACATTTTACATAACATGAGCTGTGGCGGACGTGGCCTGTGAACACAGGTGCCCCTCTGTCACAAGGAGCCTACAAGAGCTGGGAATATTTTGCACCATCCCTGTTCCCTTCTCCTCTTCAAGCTTTGAGGTTGTTTGCTTTGCAGTTTAGGTGGCAGCCACTTGGCTAGTAACCGTACTCACCATGCAGATGCACCAGCTCAGAGGCAGTACTAGCGAGCTGTGGGCCCCAATGTAGGGAGGCGGGGAGCAGAGAATCAGAGCCACTGGCCTCTGCATCTGCCATGCAGCGGGCCCCATTACCTCCATGGGCTCCGGTGCATTGTAACTGCTGCATCAATGGTAGTTCGACCACTGCACCAGCTACTACTGCCATAACATCAGAGTTGCTGCTAGTAATCTACTGTGCACCAATAGCTTGGTGTTAGGGTTTTCCAAATGTCTTTTTTTTTTTTAGATGTGGAAAAAGGGAAAAGGTAGGTGCTGGGTCTCTTCATAAATAACTTGGAACTGACGCATCCAATACGCTTTCATGCAAGACAATGCAGATCGTTGATTTGGAGTTTGTAATATCCTTCACATTTGACTTCCACAACTGATAAATCCGGGAACCAATTCCACCTGTGGCTAGCTGTCTCCTGGAGCCAGTCCAACAAACTCCGCAGAGTGCATACGCACTGCAGAATTGGACCGACATTGTTCCATAGCCGAACAACATTTTTAAACAGTACGACCAATCAGATCAGATGATGATCTGTGCTTTGGAACTATAATAGTTCATCGTTCCAGGATACACACTACTGTGATATCGGACCAATTAGTCATTTATCGTCTGTTTGGCCCGATAACCAGCTAAAAACACAGTTGAGTGTACCCAGCATTAACTATTTACACTCGTTCCCTCCCTCTTCAATAATGCAAGTTTGGTCAGTATAGGAACAAATTAACTCTACAATTCAAAAGTCCCCTCTCTGTGCATGGATCAGGAAAGTCAAACCCTGTGATAAATATAGAGCAAGGAATAATCCATTATCTTACTTCTGCATTTTTCAGCCATTTCTTCATATCCTCAGGCAGTTTTGTTTTCGTTATCACTGCCCTGGTAAATGACACAACTTTACCGTGTTTTCTGCATTGCATCCAATTTTATCTGAACAGCAGCATTGTGTCATACACCAAGGCAACACAACTAAACAACTCCGCTGATGATTCAATTGCAAGGTTGAAAAGCACAGACAGAAGCCAGATAAACAATGCAATATGGTTAGTAAATGTTATAGACAGACGTGTACAAACCAGTAACTTAAAGTCATCAGGAGGTAAAAAAAAATACCTTATATTGTACACCAATTAAAATACAAATAAAATAGACTATAATTTACAATAGATACTTGCTGTATATAACACTCTTGTGCTACAGGACTATCAGATACAATGTGACAATGTTTTACGTCTCTTGTGCTACGGGACTATCAGATACAATGTGACAATGTTTTACGTCTCTTGTGCTACGGGACTATCAGATACAATGTGACAATGTTTTACGTCTCTTGTGCTACAGGACTATCAGATACAATGTGACAATGTTTTCCATCTCTTGTGCTATGGGACTATCAGATACAATGTGACAATGTTTTACGTCTTTTGTGCTACGGGACTATCACATACAATGTGACAATGTTTTACGTCTCTTGTGCTACGGGACTATCGGATACAATGTGACAATGTTTTACGTCTCTTGTGCTACGGGACTATCAGATACAATGTGACAATGTTTTACGTCCCTTGTGCTACGGGACTATCGGATACAATGTGATAATGTTTTACATCTCTTGTGCTACGGGACTATCAGATACAATGTGATAATGTTTTACATCTCTTGTGTTACGGGACTATCAGATACAATGTGACAATGTTTTACATCTCTTGTGCTACGGGACTATCAGATACAATGTGATAATGTTTTACATCTCTTGTGCTACAGGACTATCAGATACAATGTGACAATGTTTTACATCTCTTGTGCTCCGGGACTATCAAATACAATGTGACAATGTTTTACATATCTTGTGCTACGGGACTATCAGATACAATGTGATAATGTTTTACATCTCTTGTGCTACGGGACTATCAGATACAATGTGACAATGTTTTACATCTCTTGTGCTACGGGACTATCAGATACAATGTGACAATGTTTTCTGTCTCTTGTGCTACGGGACTATCAGATACAATGTGATAATGTTTTACGTCTCTTGTGCTACAGGACTATCAGATAGAATGTGACAATGTTTTCTGTCTCTTGTGCTACGGTACTATCAGATACAATACGACAATGTGTTTCGTCTCTTGTGCTACGGGACTATCACATACAATACGACAATGTGTTTCGTCTCTTGTGCTACGGGACTATCAGATACAATACAACAATGTGTTTCGTCTCTTGTGCTACGGGACTATCAGATACAATACAACAATGTGTTTCGTCTCTTGTGTTACAGGACTATCAGATAGAATGTGACATTGTTTTCTGTCTCTTGTGCTACGGGACTATCAGATACAATGTGACAATGTTTTCCATCTGCAATCAATTTTTAAATGTTTTAAAAACCTGTCACTTTGCTGTGCTAACAATTTAACTGTGACAATGAGACAAAATCTTTATTGTGTTCTGCTAAACTGAACATCTATCTCTTCCTGGCACTTTCTCAGTATCCTTGTCAAAATCTCTTGTAATCGGGCCAAGACTAATTAATGCTGCCTCTCTGCATATTCAGTAGGGAAATTGTCCTTGTCCTTGTTAGTAGAAGCAAAACTATTTGCAAACAATGGAAATGAATGATGGAGATAGATACCCATCCGCTCAGCGTACGTCTGGAAACAGACTCACTGGAAGAAAGATATGAAAAACGCTACCCAAGTAAACCCCAATAAATGTTAACCACATTTAAATGACTATGTGGGTCAGGCTGTATTGGCTTTGGCATAGGGAGCAGTATTTTGTGGGGCAACAGGAAATGGTTCTATGTCAATAAAGTTCTAATTATCTTCAGTCCAGGGTTACCCTCATCTGGCAGGTCACCCCAAAGGCTCCAAAGATTCAGGGCTGTGATCCAAATTTAGTTTTCGGGGGAGTTATGCTTTAAATTTGGCTGCCTATGATTCAGGTCTATTTTGCAATAAATGAACAGTATGAACAGTTGGTCTAGTTTATTGTGCATAGAGATGACGCCTGATCTGTATATTAAATCCAATTATTTTACATTTACATGTCATTACAAATGATAATGGGGGCTTTGCTTAGAGGGTTTATGATCTATAACATCATATATCACAACTGGTCATTCTCAGGGACTTCTGTGGACAAACCTTCAAAACCTACGACTGTCACTGGAATTTCAGTTGTGGCTGCGTCCAACTTGTCAGATGTTGTACAGGTAGGCAACGTGCGGCTCTCCAGGTGTTGTGAAACTACAAGTCCCAGCATGCTTTTCCAGTAGATAACCAGCAGATAGGTGGCAAGGCATGCTGAAATTTGTAGTTTCACAACACCTGGAGAGCCGCAGGTTGCCTACCCCTGCACTACACAATACTCGAAGGAGCAGCTCTGTGCTAGTCTGATGAAATATTGTCACAAAAATACCTTGTTTCCATAGGAACAACCCATTCCAGAAAACAAAAATTAAACAATTTATTCTTACTTGTCAGTCACCACTTTATATAATCTGTGTATAAAACAGCCGGTGTGTCACCTACAGGGCAACTAAACCATCAAAATCGTTCTATTTTAAAACGTTTGTAATAAGATTAGTCTTATATGTGAAAGTTATATATGGGTAATACTAAGGGAGATCCATTATCCATTATCAGCCTTTGCTGATTGGAAGTTGCTTTGATGTTGGTAGACCACTTTCTTTCTCTCTCTTACTCGTTCTCTCTCTGTCTCTATATTGTGCTCATCTTCCTCTCTCCCTCATTTGCTCTATGCCTCTGCCTCTCTATCTATATCCACTTCTCTTCCCCCCTCTCACTGTTTTCCTCTATCTCCTTTTCTCCCTTCTCTATCCCTCCCTTCCTGATACCCTTCCTACCTCTCTCCCTCACACCCCTTCTCCCTCTACCTTTCTCTCTCACACACTCTTGCTATCTCTTGCTCTTACTCTCTCCCTTTGTATTCCCCTCTCTTTCTCCCTCTCACCATCACCTCTCCCGCTCTCTCTCTCCATTGCCTCTCCCTCTCGTCTCTTTCTCTCCATCTCCTCTCCTTCTCTCTTTCTCTCCATCACTATTTCCTATCTCTTTCTATCCATCACCTCTCCCTCTCTCTCAATCACCTCTTTCTCTCCATAACTCTCCCTCTCTCTTTCTTTCCATCACCTCTCCCTCTCTCTCCATCACATCTCCCCTCTCCATCACCTCTCCCTCTCTCTCCATCACTAATCCCTCACTCTTTCTCTCCATCTCCTCTCACTCTCCATCACCTCTCTCTCTATCCTTATCTCCTCTCTTTCTTTCTCTCCATCACCTCCCCCCTCTCTCTCAATCAGCTCTTTCTTTATCTCTGTCACCTCTCCCTCGATATTTCTCTCCATCACCTCTCCCTCTTTCTCCATCACCTCTCCCTCTTTCTTTCTCTCCATCAGCTCTTCCTTGTTATGTCTTTCCATTACCTCTCCTTCTCTCTCCCGCTCTCTCCATTACCTCTTTCTTTTTCGCCATCGCCTCTCTCTCTCTTCCTCTCATTAACTCTCTCTCTATCTCCATCACCTGTCCCTCTTTCTTCACCACCCTCTCTCTCCTTTTTTCTATCACCTCTCCCTCTTTCTCTACCACTCTCTCTCTCTCATTTTTCCATCATCTCTCCTCCTTTCTCCACACTTCTCTCTCTCTCTCCCTCTTTCTCCACCACTCTCCCTCTCTTTCTTTCCATCACCTCCCTCTCTTTTTCTTTCTACCACCTCTCCTTCGCTCTCTCTCTCTCTCTCTCTTTCTGCCTTCCTCCCTCTTTCTCTCCCTCTCTCTCTTTCACTCTCTTCCACTTCCTCTCTCTCTCTCCCTCACTCCCTTACCCCCTCTCTCCCTCGCTCACTCCCCCCTCTCTTTCTTTCCATCACCTCCCTCTCTCTCTTTCTATCACCTCTCCTTTGCTCTCTCTCTTTCTCTCTCTCCATCACCTCTCCCGCTCTCGTGCACAGTTAGTAAATCATGGTGCCCATATTATATCACTGCAGCACTAAATGACGGGCGTCCTGCATTGCAAATGTCTAGCCCCTCACTGCCTCCTTCTGGTCTATAGACAATAGAGACTGTCAGCTGTCTGAGTGTGAGCTCGCGTGGTTGATGAGCTAAAACCATTGAAGCCATGCATATCCTTACATTGTTAGTGTCTTTGTGGAGGTCAGTGGTTTATTCACGATACCAATGATGAGATTACCCTATTGTAGTAAAGAGCCTATGTCATCCAATGAAATTCTTGGATTTCTGTCCATTTAAATCAAAGGTAGTTTCAACCAATGAAACAACTGTTCTATCCTGTAAGAATGTTAGTGACTGAAACTATGCACCTTCAATAGCAGCAATGGATTCAGCCAGGTCTGGATCAGCTGAAGCCACTATAATGCAAACAAGTCCAATGTCCGCCTCATGCTCTTAACTCCAGGACACCAACATAATGGTCAGGATATAATGGCGGGACCTCAATCTCCATTGGCATAAAATGGCGAAGCCCAATGTTATTTTTGGCACCAACAGTGCAGAAGAGGAGGCCACAATTCAGGTAAGGAGGATCAAGGTGTGGCTGGTTACTTTTCAAAATTCTCAGTATAAAGCTTCCTCCCTATAGGTTCTCCACTACAACAGGATCTTCTTCTCTTGACTAATACCGAGAAACAACGAACCACCTCTGAGAAAGTAAAAATATAAGGATGATAGTCTGGGGGCATGAGACTGGCACAGGACTGGAATTATTTTTTAAAGGACTGGTAACCCTAAAACATTTTACCTTATATGAAAAAACTTAGATTTGCATTTATATTATTCTTTTATTATTTTTCTATTTAACACCCGTTTCCTATGTAATAGTTATCAGAATATACTGGAGCCACACAAAGCCTATCATGGCTAAATACATGTAACAATGGTTAAACTCATCTATATGTAATTTCAAATATATTCTCTTCCTTCAAACTTGGATATATATTAGGTCTGCATTTGTGAACGCAAGATTATTTGTATATTAGATCAACTTAATTTAATTACAATTTTACATAGGATGTTTCTAGTTTTCTGGATATTCCCAAATCTTGTTTATATGGCACCAAAATCATTATTTTGTTTAACAGCAGTACAGCCTTGAAATTAAACCTTGGTAAAGTTTCTGACAGTAAATCCCAGGAGAGCGTCTTTGCAGCTCTCCTGCTTATCCTTAAAACCACAAATATTGAGAGACTGGCTTCCATCTCTGACGATCTAACCCTTACATATGTTGAGTGCTGCGGTCTGTTCTATTGATTTAGGTCTTTTCCCCCAGGCTGTAAAACACCCAAAACAATGTATTAAATTGACAACTCCAAAAACCATTGCTACAACATAACTAACAGGATGTCTATTGTGCATTAAATAAAATATTTACAAGTATAGGTATCAAAAACACAAACTAAGCAGTTTCGTGGGAAAACATGTCAAAGAAAAAAGAACTGTAGGATCCGTCGTATTGATTTTCTCTATATATTTAGTGCAAAAAGCGTGTGTATGGATTTGCCAAGTTTTTACCCGATAAGTCAAACCCCCATTTTAAGTTTTTCAAGAGACCAGGAGAAATTGGTATAAAATCTATTAAAGTTTAAATGATGGAAAAGTCAAAAACACCCTAAATTACAAGTAAAATATGGGAAAACATACAAGGCAATTTGCAATTAGCTGCAATGTTTTATTATGTTTATGTTTGCTTCGGCATGAAAATCTCTGTGAAATATCACATCTGCACAGGAAAATAAAATAAATTGATCCTTATCTGTTGAACCATATCTACTGTACATACTATGTACAGTGGATATGTAGGGATGGGGGAATCTGCATCGACGGACCAATAGCTACGTTTTGCAAGAGGGGCCTGATGTAAGCTCCCCAGGACACCTCCATTGTCCTCTAAAAGAACAAAAAGAGGATCTCTTCTGAGGATGTGTAGACTACGCATGCGTCGCTCCAAAGTGGACTCGTAAGGGTATGGGGTGTCTCCTGCAAGGGTCTTGGAGGGAGGGTGGCATTGCCTCAATACCCATGGTAGTTCCACCAGTTTGTGTGCTGCAAACTGCAGGAATGGTAGTGTTAAATCAGTAAATGTACAACAGTGGGTAGATTGTATCGATTTATATGAGTGGTCAGGGAGCAAGGGTAAATTACCCCAAATGGGGTAAAAATGAAATTCATGGGAGTAATGTTGCCGATTCACATGCTGTCAGTTGGATTGTAGACCCCTTTGAATGTGAAATTGCTGTTGTACCAGAAGAGACTCAAGGGTTGGCAGAGACACTTCTTGAGCTTCGATGCAATACTGAAGCACGTATTGCATTTGAAAACAAAGCAGATCTGTCATATTTTTGGATGTCAACAGCTGCAAAGGCATCAAAATTGCACCTGAGGAGGCAGTCAAAAAGTTGCTGTCTTTTGCAACAACCTACCTTTGCGAACAAGGATTTTCCACTCTAACGAGCATAAAAACAAAGCAGAGAAATCGATTGGACGCTGAAGACTGTATCAAAATTGCTCTGACATCAAAATGCCCCAATATTGATGCTCTCGTATCAAAAATGAAGCAACATAATTTCTCTTCTGAAGCAAAGAAATTTTTAATAGATTCAATAACATTTTGAATTCCAATAATTAATAATATATGATTTCTTTCCTTTCAAATCAAGGGGGTAACGTCAGAGTATCTAAATATATTTGGTGGTAAAAGGTAAAAAAGTTCTCTGACCCCTGATTTAAACTATAGACTCAACCTGATTAACAAATACAATTATATATACATATTTTTTTTTTTTAACAAAAATACTTTATATTCCTTTTTGCCTCCCTTTACTTGCAGCCTCCTGAGGCAAGGTGCTCACCTCTCCTCATGGAAAAAGCCCCTGTTTGCAGGCAATTTTAATTTCTCATGATGGGTGTTAGTGTTTTAGTATTTACAGTGGGATGTATTTCCACAGGAGGAATTTTGCCTGATTTGCAGCCAGGTAGAGCTGATCAGCTACAAAGGATTCAGGATCCACACAAAAATTGCTAATTTGGGGGCAGATTCAATGAGCCGCGAGGATCCGCCGGACAATGACGGCTGATACGGTACAGAAATCTCCGCTCGCTTTCTTTCGCTTCTCTATGGGACGCGAGGGGAAATGAGCAGAGATTTTAGTAAAAACTCCTAACGCGATGTCTCTTTAAGGACTGTTGCAGAGACACTTTGCAATTTGCATCACCTTGCGCCGAATTTAATTGACCCCTCGGTGTGATTGTATGATAACTACAGACATTTTACTGTACTGACAAAAGCAAATAACAGCTTAACAAAATATTACAAAATTGATACCATGAACTTTGAGTCATCATATCCTCAGCAGGTTGCTCTCTGATGCATGTGTCAGAAAATTGCGTTTATTGAAAAATTTATTGAACCCTTCTCATGTTTATCACAACTCTGGCAGTGCGAAAGGCTGAGGTCAACCAAGCAACTATTTTGGCTTCTGTAACATGATTTTGAAAATGGACTGTCATATCACACTTTTGGTTAAAAGATTAAAAAAATTTTCCTCGTATTAACTTCAAAGGAGCCCATTAAAACACTTTTTTTTCCCCTCCTGAAAGCATGCTCATTACACTATCATTTTAAGTAATTAAATCAGAATAAGTGGTTCTGCAAATCTATTTTAGTGCATCGTCTAATTAAATCTGACCTAGACTGTGAACTATAATCATTAGCTACATGAACTGTGTAATGTTGTACGGACTGTTTTAATCATTTATATAGAGTTTAATCGGCTGACGATATATTTTCTACATACATGAAAAAAAAATGAGGAAAATGAATGTGCAATTATGCACTCATTAGGTGAAGGTGTCAATATCATTGTTATTTTGTGATAAATGTACCTCATTTTAAAGAGAAAATAAAGTGACTCCAAACTGGTCAATTCTACTAATCCCCGGTCTCCTGCAGGTCCCTCTATGTTGTTTGGTCTGAAACCTTAAATCCTGTCTCCTACACAATTAACTAACATTCAAAAGTCATTTGTAAAACCCTGAAATGTAGATTTCCTGTAGACGTGTTCTTCATGTTGTAGATATGTTTTACCGTTAAAGCCATGGAACTCCCATGTGTATCAGAGTTTTGACATCCAAAACGAATCGCTGTGGGGGTGAGCCTGATTTCTGTTTATCATACAGATATCTCACTTTTCCAGAAATTATATACCTGCACCATGTAAATGTACCAGTGTGAAGTGATCATATATTAGTGTGAATTCATTGTTGCTAGGACCCTAGAAACTGATCATCATCATCTATTTATTTATTTATATAGAGCCACTAATTCTGCAGCGCTATACAGAGAACTCATATCAGTCCTTGCCCCACTGGAGCTCACAGTCTAAATTCCCTAACACACACACAGTGGCGGCTCCAGGGGGGGTGATCGGGGTAATTGAAAGTTGTACAGAACATAACAGGTTGGCTCCATTAACTAATAGTTTGTGATGCTGTTAACATTCTAATGCTGTGATTGGCTACAGGTTGTTCTAACCTAGTCATACCGTCTCCTGAACCTCTGACCTTGTTGTAAAGAACGAATACAATAACTGCTCTGTCCCTAGTCAAATGCAGCTACAGAGTAAGAGCACTGTAATGCGGGAGAATAAAACATAATAACAATAAAAAGAACATTTTTTTTCTAATCAAACACATATTACAAAATTCTATGTTATAGCAACATGTTCACGTTGTATCTTTATAGTTTTATTTTTCATCAACAACTTAGGGAGCACATTACTTTGAGACCTATAGTTCATTATCATGGGCTATACTATGAGAGCACATTGTAATATGTGCTACGCTATAATGGTTTTTTATGGGAGACAGAAACTCGAAGTTTTCATAACAGATGATACCAGCACACAGCATCCAAGAGTGGATCATACATCATCATCATCTATTTATATAGCGCCACTAATTCCACAACGCTGTACAGAGAAATCACTCACATCAGTCCCTGCCCCATTGGAGCTTACAGTCTAAATTCCCTAACATACACACACAGACAGAGAGAGAGAGACTGGGGTCAATTTTGATAGCAGCCAATTAACCTACCAGTATGTTGTGGTTTTTTTTGGAGTGCGGGAGGAAACCGGAGCACCCGGAGGAAACCCACGCAAATATAGGGAGAACATACAATCTCCACACAGCTAAGGCCATGGTGCATATAGGGTAATTATGACAAGTCTCAAATATTAACATAACTAACTGACTCGGGGGTGTGAAAAAGGAAAAATCAGGATTTCCCATTCAACAATGACTTTATCACGTCTTTATATCATCAGGCAGAGTTGATTATTTCCGTTACCCTGGGAGACGACACAAAGCCGCTACCTATATACAAGTATCCAATGCAGGGAGGACACCGGAGCAATGAAAATAAACAACTCTGACTGATGATCTATAAGCAACACTCAAAGGCTCAGATGGAAGCTAGCAATAAAAAATATATGGATTTAGTACAAAGTGCAGAAGATCATGTACAAATCTATAATTAAAGTCATCTGAAGATTGAATAACCCTTTAACCTAGAGTTTGTTTAAGACTATGAGGCTTTCTGCAATATACTGGTTTCTCCTCTTTTTGTCAACAAAAACCCACATAAAATCAGATTAAGATAGTCCAGGCCAATGGGTCCGAGGAGGGAGCATTGGTTGCCTAATGGAATATCCAGCTCTGCTTTAAGGTAGACAATCCCTGTAAGATAAAACAGATTTTAAGATTATCTCATATAAACATTCTTGTTTTCCATCACTTGTCAATCTTTACAGATAGTCAAGTATAAAAAAAAGATTATTTCAAACCACAGAAACACCAGTAGATTTTACTGTAAGCAAAGGGTGAATTATTTCTACAAAACTATAAGAAATAAGCAGTACATTGCTGGTAAAACCCATATTGAAAGCCTTCTGGAGAACAGGGCTCTTTGTTTCATTCAGAAGCTAAATGTTTTAAATTGCGATGGATTATGTCGATGCCAGGGCTTTTTATTCATTATTTTATTGCTCAAGAAGGTTTTAGAGATCTTTTATTACATGCTCTTCAGATATACGTCATAGGTCTTTGCCAAGTCACTGTTGTGACTGTACAATGACTGTGTCTCCGTTGTGTTGCCATAACAACAAGGAAGGAGTTTTGTTGTTAGGAGGAGTAACTGTACTCACTGTGAAGGTAGTATGCATAGTCACCGTGGATAACGTGTGCCTTTTACATAGATCATATCTCTATTTCAAGACTAGGGGGTATATTTACTAAACTGCGGGTTTCGAAAAGTGGAGATGTTGCCTATAGCAACCAATCAGATTCTAGTTCTCATTTATTTAGTACATTCTACAAAATGACAGCTAGAATTTGATTGTTGCCATCGGCAACATCTCCACTTTTCGAAACCCGCAGTTTAGTAACTATACCCCTAGTTATTATACATTTGTCATCATACTCCAGTCAAGAAAGAAAGACAATAATTCCACAAACAGAAGCCAAATAGTGAGAACGCCAAATTCAGCTCTTCCGGTGGTTAAAAACACAGATCTCGGGCCAGAAAATCAATATAACAATTAAGGGAGTTCATTTCACAATTTGGCAACGATTATCAAGCAGTTCTCCACTGGATTAGATATATTAAATGCTAAAATTAGTCCTTAATGACGGTAATGTGATTTGCGCTGCCCAGCTTTCAACCACAAACGGGCATTAAGTTGTCCGTACTAGTCTTATAAATTATCTAGTACCCACAGGGTGCTTTAAGATGTTACATTAAGACGCTACAAATTCAATCCACGCGGACTGTAAAACTGCTGCTCAAAATAGAGTGGCGTTTGATTAATAAGCGCAGTTTTCTAATTACCTTATGTGAAAACAGATCTGCTGAGGAAATCAATAAGGACAATCAAAATAATTGTCCTTGTTGCTTCAAAATTCAAAATTTGCAGTGGGATAGTAGTAAATTCAAACAGCCTCTAATATCAGAGCTGGTCACCAAGGTGTTATGAGCAGTGGCGATCCGCGACTCATCTCTCCTGCATCTGTCCGGGACGTTTTCGTGGACAGCCCTGCGTCCCGACATTAGAGGCAGCCGGGTGCAGGTACAGAATAGATTAACTATGTTTCATCAGTCTCAGGTGGCTGATTAAAATCATTCAGCACCTCCTTAAATCTGGGCAGTCTAGGTATTTAAGGCAGGGAGGGCTTAGCCTCCCTGCCGGTTATAGCGTTCTGTTTCCTGGCTGCTGACCTGCTCCTGTACTTTGTTCCTGTACTCCTGGATAGACCCTTCTGTGTATGACCCTTGGATTGTCTATTGGACCGTGATTCATTGCTGGTGACCCTGACTTCTGCCTGTGACTCGGATATCCTGTCTTTCTGCCGGATCTGACCCTTTGCCTGGACCTCACCTCGCTGCCTGCTTGTGCCCCATGACCTCGGCCTGTCTCCGACTTTGCTTATCCCCTGCCGTCATCCCCATTCCCGCGCTACGGTTATATCCAGGGGCAGGCTGGGCTGGAGGGCAGGGGAGCATCTGCCCCACGGGCCGATTCCATAGTGGCCTACCTAGGGCTGGGACACCTGAATTTTTTTTTCTCCTTTAAAATAGGCTGCTGAGTCGAGTCTAGCCCTCCCTTGGTTATATCCATAAGCTTGTAGTATGCAGAGCATAAGACCTGGGCTTCCGAGTACCTGTGAGCGCAACAAGCTCTACAGGACCACCTGTTCTACAAGCTTATGACAATAGCCGTTAGCCGTGACACTAGGCTGAGATGTCAAATATACAAGAGCATATTGCCGATTCCTTTTAGAGTCAAGCCAAACTTCAAATACTTAAAATACCCATTTCAAGGTTTGCCTATTGGTCTGCAGAGTGCAGGCAGCCGGTGTTGGACTGGGGCATAAAGGGCCCACCGGGGGACTGCAACACTAGGGGCCCACCAGAGGGGTTGTGGCCAGCCATCATAGAGGAGAGACCAAACACTAGAGGGGGAGTGGTCAGCCCACGAAGGACAGTTAGCACCATAGTGTAGTATATAAAGAATGCAGTGTGTATATAAAGAGTACACAGTCTTGAACTGCCCCTTAGATTGGGCAGAACAGTCACCAAAAATCGGGGTCATCCCACTAGAATCAGAACATTTGACAGACTGTCCTGCTCTCTCCTACCTGTTCTTGTCACTTTCACCACCTATGGCTGCTGGTTTCTTTAGTTGTGGCTTGTTTGGATCCTGGAATGTTGGGGACCCAATTTGAAAAAAATAATGGGTACATTTAGAAAATTCCAACCAGCCCCGGCATTAATATTTAGGGTTTCCTCGAGCCCCACCATTAAAGTAATAGTATTTCCATTTAATAAATAAACCTATTTCCCTCCCTCCAAACAGCCCCAGCAATAAATTAATAGCATTTACGTATAATAAATATACCTATTTCCAGCAACCATCACTGCCATTAAAAAATTCATATTCACATTTAATAAATAGACCTCATGCTCCTCAAACTCAGCCCCACATTCAGTTAATAGCCCCCAATCCACCCCATCTTAAATTAATAGTCCTCGCTATAAAATTTAATTGCCCCACCATCACCCCACAAACAAAATAGCACCCAATAGCCACCACCTACCACACACACAAATTACATTGCCACAAGCCCGTTGTGCCATCACACACACATTACTGTCCCCCTTCATGACCATGCTGTGCCTCCTTATGATCACACTGCGCCCTCCATGTTGCTTTTGCTCCTCCCTTCTCCTGGCCTCCCTTTATCATACTGTGCCATGCTGCTTTTTCCCCCCTTTATCACACTCTGCCATGCTGCCATTGCCCCCCTTGTTTCCGTTCCTTCACTTACCTTTCTATCGGCTTCTTTCTTCTCTTTTCTTCTCTTCTTGTCTTCTCTCTTTTTGCCGACTCCTCTCTGCGTCGCTCCTCACTGAACGTCGGGGGTGATGACGTCACCCCGACATCCAGTGCGAACGGAGCAGAGAGGAAGGAGGAGGGGCTCCGGCGCCACGATCACGTGAGTATTTTTTTTCTATGGTACTCGCTCCCCCCACCAACGCAGAGTGGAGCCATTAGGGTCGGGGCCTACCGGGGATACCCTGGCTCCCCAGCGGGGCAGTCCGACCCTGGAGGCAGCCATTTTGTGGACTGAACCAGTATGCATGACAACACAGCCAACCTATTCATTAGAAACACATGCCCTAAAAATACCACTCAAGAAGAGTCTCAGTGACGTCACTTGTGCCCGGTGAACTCGTGGACTGGAGTCCTTTGAAGATTGGTACAGCCCACAAAATGGCTGCCTCCACTGTGTGTAGCTGAAAGGTGCATTTTAATCAATTATCATAAAGGTTAATTTTATAGTGGTTAATATTTGTTTTATAATATAAGCTTTTGCTGAATTGGCGTTACCAGTCTGTTTACTGAGAGACCAATAAAACTCAAATTCAGGTGTTGGGCCTGTTTCAGCCCATGGGATGTGTCTGTCAACAAAGCAAGGAGCTTTGGCACAGAAATACCTGCTAAAACTTCAACATCCTTTCCTCTAACGTCCCTGCCCATGGCCATGAGTGGATGCCAGAATTTAGAAGTTTCCTTTCAAATTATGTTTGATATGGAACCTCCCGACTGTCCCCATTTTGACGATTTATCCCAATTTATCCCAATTAGTTTGCTGTAAAATGGGTGGGGTTTAATAAAAAATGGGCTCCTTATTTGTTGGCGGGGTTTGGGCTGAACAGGGGTGGGGCTTATTTTGACCTGCTTTCGCTGATTTAAATGTTGGGAGGTAGGAATATATATGGTTGCAACTATACCATACATGCCCACTTTTAAGATTTCTCCCCCGGGGGAGAAGTCATGTGACATGGGCTAGGAGGAGGGCTGTGGTGACATTTCGTGTCACCATAGCCCCGCCCTCACTATAAAAAAGCACGGCATTGAATGATTGAATAGAGGTATGAACTATACACAGCCAATGTTTAAATGTTTCACTGGCATAGGTATAATTGCTGCATTTGACCTTGCTGCATGCATGATTGTACAGAACAGGGAGGGGGCCCTCCAACCTTCTAAAGACCCTACATTACCCTTAATCTCAGTAATAAGCTAAAGCAATACATTAAATCAAAGAAAGAGACATTTTATACTATCATCATCTATTTATATAGCGCCACTAATTCGGCAGCGCTGTACAGAGAACTCACATCAGTCCCTGCCCCATTGGAGCTTACAGTCTGGATTCCATAATATACACACACAGACAGATCGAGAGAAACTAAGGACAATTTTTTAATAGCAGCCAATTAACCTACCAGTATGTTTCTGTAGTGTGGGAGGAAACCCACGCAAACACGGGGAGAACATAAAAACCCCACACAGATAAGGCCATGGTCGGGAATTTAACTCATGACCCCAGTGCTGTGAGACAGAAGTGCTAACCACTGAGCCACCATGCTGCCCATACAAGTGTTACAAGCTATAACAAACACATCTGACAATAAAGCAACAACAAGCTGGGGGCCGCAGGTGCAGGCTCGGAGGGCCGCCTGTTGCATATCTCTGGTATAAAGAGTGTGGACAGAATTAAAAGTAGGTAGCATAGGGAAAATCAATCCCTATGTGAAAACAACTGAGTGATTCATGTAAGTGAGAATTGATTAGCTGGCATTCATGTCACTGTAGACACTTGGATTAAAACAACCAGGTCCCTGGACTCTACTAATGAGAATGCAGAGCATTTAGATCCTGGTTCTCACTGTGCAGGAATGTATTAGGATAGACCCTCAGGCGTACAACTGTAAGACTACTATAGTATGTGTCAAACAGCTACTCCTATTATGCAACGTAGATAAAGGATTGTGTTTGCCAGCTAAGCATTAAGCAGGGTGGACTTTTGCATAAGCACAGTTGTGCAAATATGTAGAGGGAAGTACAGTATGACAGACTGACATACAGTTGAAATAGAATATATAAACTCTGACCTAAATTAACCTGCAAAGCATAATGTCAAAGTAGGGCTCAAGCAGAGATCCGGGGGCAGAGAGCTGCAGCGTACCAGGTACTTCTGCAGTTTTAGCTTTATGTAGAGCCGTTGAGGCTGATCAGGTGCAGTCGGGACTGAAAATAACTGTTTTAGCAACTATTTCTCATTGTTACATATTAGTCTATGTTCTGCATGTTCAGCTGTTCTGTGGGGCTGGATCTAACTTATTGTACATGATGGCAGGGGCAGAATAGTGCATCACTGGGCCTTGTAGCAAAATCTAGGTAGGCGCCCGGTGATGCCGTTCCCACCCTCAATAGAGCAGACCACGTGACTCCTTCTGACCATGCATGGTCCACTCAGGAGAGGCATACGCTCTTTTGAGAGCAAAGCAGGGGCTTCAGGGGGTAACAGGGGTCTCAGAGGGGGGCAACCTGGTATTGCCAGGCCCCCCCTTAACTTTATACCCCATAGCCGCTGTCCCCCTATTGTAACATCCCTGTATACTAAATGCTGTAAGGAGGCCTGGTGCAGCGGCTGCTTGGCCTCCCTCTCCTCCATGGGCTTCACTCACAACATTGGCATAAGAGATGCTGTGAGCGCAAACTAGATGGGCATGACCACATGGACCATTAGGAATCTATTTGTGCAGTCATCTACCCCCTATAATCCAGGTCTCCACATGCCCAGGATGGAGAATGGATGGAGAAGGAGCTGTGGGGCCCCCATTATAATCTGTCACTGCAGCGGACCCCCAAATTTGGCCCAGGTACTTTGTACCCTCTCCCGCCTCTCAGTGTCCCTGGCTGTTGAGCGTTTAACGATCTATCAAGGTGAACAGCAGCAACACAGGGTAACACACCGTGGGAAGATGTTAAACCACCCATAGTCAGATTCATGAGGGACTCTACCACGGAGAAATATGCTGCTTAAGCCTCCTTGTATTATGTAGCCATGGCAGTATCTTCAATCAAGCAGTCATTACAGTCACCAGTGTTCCCCCTGGTTTTCTCCACGCACCAAGCAATTACCCAGAACCCTTTGAGCCTCCATGGAGCTATAAAACATTGCTGCCTTCATCCTAGCTATGAAAAGATTAAAATCCTCTCCAGAAGTACAGAAGATGACAGTGCTGCATAATATGAACGGCGCTATATAAATAATTGATATGAAATAATAAAATTAGAGACGTTTCACTGTTTCAGCGTTTGGTAACTCTCTATAGAGGGATGAAGACTGAAGGCTGAAAAACCCACAAGTGGTTGCTGTCTGCTTTCTCTGAGACTGTCCAAACAATAGTATTGTGAAATAAAACATATAGCAGCGTAACAACAAATAAAAAGAAAAAATGTTGGAGAGCAGTGCGTGGATTTCTTTGTGTGCTGCCAACATCCAAGCGTGTATCATTTGAAGACGCTGGAACGGAGCCATAATCCGTCCGTGTCTGATCTCTTTTATAGCTGCCAAGTACGAAGCCGGAGAAACAGACTCGCAGCCTGAAAAGAGACACTGAGGACAAGTGTAATGCAGAAACAATGAGAGAGGGCCACTGTCAGTCTTTCCTCGCGGAACTGCCCATCTGCTGTCACACAAGACAGAGCAGAGATGAGAAAAGAAAGAAGAATGAAAGAGAGATATAAAGTGTCTAACAGTAAAGAGAGAATTAAAAAGTAGAGAATAGGGTAATAAACATAAATTATTTAGCTACCAATTCATCATCGTATGTGATTTAAAAGTATGCCCTACTTATAAGTCAGATTTATTTTCTCTTTAGTTATCTGTGAGGATTAGCTTAAAAGTTTCTCTTTCCTGGAAATACTTGGTTTCTGCTTGTTCCCAGGAGAGTGTTAGCTGATCTCTTGGCCTGAGCCAGTCAGTCTTCAAGCTCCTCAGTGGTCAATTGAGGGCAAAGGCTGGAGGGTTGCGAGGTACACTCTGAATTGTCCAAAGCCTCTGTGCTCACTAAATCATGTCAAGTGACTGTGGTTGCTATGGTAATCACATGACACTTAGCAAACCTGTAAATCATTAATACAAGCTTGAATCAAAATCATACGATAAAAATGAACAACACCATTGGGTATATTTACTAAACTGCGGGTTTGAAAAAGTGGAGATGTTGCCTATAGCAACCAATCAGATTCTAGTTATCATTTATTTAGTACATTCTACAAAATGACAGCTAGAATCTGATTGGTTACCTGCAAGAAGACAGGGGGATATAATTAATAAACTGCGGGTTTCGGATACCTGTGCTTGCTCCAGCTGCCCCAACTTCACATCCTGAAGCATCTACAGATACAGAGAGAGAGAGAGCAAGCAAGGAAAGCCCACAAGCTTCCTGTTCCGTATTATTTGTATTTCCCTGCTTACAGATACAAAGGCAGAGTCTCTTAATAGACTAGATTAGCCCCCCACTGAGCCCTATTTCCTTTGGAAGAAAGTGGTTGATGATGGACTCATGAATGTGTCTGGAGACCACCTGTTGTCACAGCAGTGTAGAGATGTGATCATTGTCTTCCGACCGGACAAGATCATGAGATCTTCTGTTACTGTTCTTCAGCAAGATTCTGCAAGATTCTCTGTTCTCTGTATACTTGGCCACCTGTAGTGATTGCCCACCCTCAGGGTCTTTATTGAGGTGTCAATATTTGTCAGTTGCTGATCCCTTTTCTGAGCTGACAGTTTAGCATTAATGTTATCTATCCATCCAGCTCACCAGGGTGCCTTTAGATAGTTGAAAATGGCAAGCTGCTAGGAATCCTGCTGCTTTCAGTTGGATTATCTTTTGTTCAGTTAATCTCCTGCTCCGTGTATCTGCCATCAGATATAACAGTTCTCCTATATATATCATGTCCTGCATTATACCTCCACCTTTACCATGGTTAAGTTTGTGGCTTTAAGTGCTATGTAAATTGTTCATATTTTATTTTTACTGCATTTATGACAAACTCAAGATCAAACATTGCAAAACAGTACAATAAACCATAGCTTTCATTGTCTAGCTTGCATCTAAGTGCTGATTGGTTGCTGTGATTCCGCCTCTAAATTTGCACCTAAATGCAGTGTTAGCAATGAACTGCATGGCCTGAGCCAGTCAGTCTCCAACATCCTCAGTGGTCAGATGATGGGTCACTGAGTTCACTTATGTACTTTTTACTCAGCTCTATGGCCTACACACAGTGACGCCACAATGGGTTTCATGCCTCAGTGATCTCACCAGTTCCTAATAAATTGGTAGGCCTGTAAAACAGCTACATTCATACCCTGTGTAAATGACAGGTACACCATTAATGCATGCCTGTCAAACCAAGTTTACATATTGTGTGTTTGCAAATATGTGATCTTCTTCTCTGCAATCGGAATCATCACATTAATTGCAATTGTTACAGGATGCATTCAGTCATATCTGCTAGAGAAGTCTATGAGCTTCCTTATAACAAGATGCAGAATGGGAGTTGCATGTAAACTGTCTGCTATTAATACCATTTCCTGACATCTCTTGTGCGCACTTCTGGATGTGTCTGTAATTTTCTCCTAGATAATCTACCTCTATTTCCTCTTTCTGTCATGAATGGAGATCTCAGTGGTTTGTGATAGCGGATGACTCACAAAAGAAAATCAACAATCGGCTTTGTAATAGATAAAAAGTCTTTGCATTCTAACATCTCATTCCAGCTCAGCCAAAACGAAGATAACTGTATTGCTACTAACCGAATCAGTACATAAGGTGCATAGCAATAGAGTTATGGCTGAAGTAGGGTGTCCCTGGGTGCTCTGTGGTGTTCTTCTACCTCGGGTACCTGGCTGGCTCATTAATGACTTGCTGAAAGTATCCACCAGTCAGAGTGTGAGCTGGTGAGCTCAGGGAGGACAGAAATCTTCCGTGGAGCAGAAGGGCTTTCCGCCAATGTCCAACTTTATCTTCAGTGCGCTAAAGGACCCATTTGGGTCGGCACCATGTTGTCACCTGAGATCTGGGGTCAGCATGGTGTTGCCAGCAGAGATTGGGGGTATCTGCTTGGTAAAGCCACCAGTGATCTATGGTCTGAATAGTAATGCCACCAGTGATGCTGGTGTGCTAAGCTGCCACCTTATATAGCCTTATGGCAGTGGTTCCCAAACTTTTGCAGTTCGCGGCACCCTTAGAGTCTCCAAATTTTTTCAAGGCACCACTCCAAAATAATTACTGAGCAGTCCTGTTTTAGAAGTAGTTGGGTCAAAAAATTGTAATAAGTATTTAGGTCACGACAGAAATACTTATTTAGTTGTATGCAAAAATGCCCCTCTGTATCCGGACACTCTGCCCCCTCTGCATCCAGGCACACTGCCCTCTCTCACGTTGCCCCCTCTGCCCTCTGTCCCCTCCTCTGCCACGCTGTCCCCCTCCTCTGCCCTCTCTCACGCTGTCACCCTCCTCTGCCCTCTCTCACGCTGTCCCCCTCCTCTGCCCTCTGTCACGCTGTCCCCCTCCTCTGCCATCTGACCCCCTCTTCTGCCATCTGTCCCCCTTCCTCTGCTCTCTGTCCCCCTCCTCTGCCATCTGTCCCCCTCCTCTGCCATCTGTCCCCCTCCTCTGCCATCTGTCCCCCTCCTCTGCTCTCTGTTCCCCTCCTCTGCCATCTGTCCCCCTCCTCTGCCATCTGTCCCCCTCCTCTGCCATCTGTCCCCCTCCTCTGCCATCTGTCCCCCTCCTCTGCCATCTGACCCCCTCCTCTGCCATCTGCCCTCCTCCTCTGCTCTCTGTCCCCCTCCTCTGCCATCGGCCCTCCTCCTCTGCCATCTGTCCCCCTCCTCTGCCATCTGCCCTCCTCCTCTGCTCTCTCTCCCCCTCCTCTGCCATCTGACCCCCACCTCTGCCCCGCGCCAGGCGCCAGCTATAGAAAAAAGAAAGCAAACAGAAACTTACCAATCCGTGCGGCGCTAGGACCCTGCAGCCTCCTCTCTCGCGCAGCTGTCACTGACGTGGCACCCCAGTGACAGCGCCACGGCGCACACTTTGGGAACCGCCGCCTTATGGTATTACGAGCTGCCATGCTACTCACAATGGCTCGCTATCACACTTCTGTCCCAGCTGGCATTCTCTTCTGTTTTAGCCACCTGTCCTGCCTGCTCAGTCATGGTTGGTTTCCAAGCAACTGGGGCGCTGTGTTCGGCTTTGCCGGTATCATGACTGTGATTCTCCTGTTACCTGCGAGCGGGGGAGCTTAGCCTCTCGGCAGACCTACACCTATCAGTTGCCTGACCTTAGATATTTTCTGTCTGCTGCCCATCTTGACCCTTGGCTTTATTTCTGGATGTCCGTTGCCTGCTGCCTGCCCAGACCTTTTGGCATGTCTCTGCTGGCATTATTTGCTGCCTGCCTCGACCATTTGCATCCTCTTCAGGTTATTTTTGTTTACCATCTGGTGTTCTGGTACCCAGACCGCCAGTTACTGGCAGTCTCTATGCATCTTCTCTTCCTGTCAGCTGCAAATCCTGGGAGCATCTGAGTACCTGTGAGAATATCGCTCTCTACGGGTGAAGACCTCTCATTCATCCTGTCTAAGAATTTATTTATTTTTTAACTCTTTATTTTCAAACCGTATCAAAAATACAGAACAACATAAAATCCCAGTGTAAAAAAAAGTAAAAGAAAACAATTTCCACGATGCTGTCTAAGAATTTATCCGGTGTACAAGGGGAGTCATTACAAATGGTAGAACCGGCCCTGGTTGATCCAAAGTGAACAATGTCTTCAGGGTAAAAAGTTAAATAAAACATGAACTCTGTTTCATACAGAGGTGTATTTGACACCACAATCTTCCTGCACTGGTGTAACAGGAGCCTCACACCACTGCTCTGTGCTGTTCGGAGACCCTGCTTTTTCCACTATAAAAAGGTGGAAACACAGGAGCCAATCCTGCCACTGAGAACTGAACCACAGGATCACTGTCTAATTGGACAAGATCCAGCCATTAGCCCTAGGCCAAGTGGTTGAGACAATCCTGGGAGATATTAGGTTCTGGTAGTGAGATTGGAAGATGACCCTATACGCAGGACAATAGCATCCGCTTCAAACCATATTTTCCAACATAACGGATAATTATTCTGTCAATTTTTTTCACAGTCATTTTGGGGCTATGCATGCAACAATATTGTGACGATTGCCTGACGCCATCAGTAATGTCATGTCATGTGTGGTTAGTTGAGCTCATTGGGGGAGATTCAAGTTCGATGCAGAGACACCTCTTACCGTTGTTATGGCTGGAATCTCTGCTCATATTTTCTGGCACTCAATACAGGTGCGAGGAAAGCCCTCCCATAGCCTGTTATTTCTACTTGTCCTTATTCCCCTCCAGGGCCATCTTTTCCATTGGGCAAGATGGGCAGCTGCCCGGGGGCCCCACGGGCAAGGGGCCCCATAGGCACGGCTCTTAATGAGAATAAATAATCCTGCAAAAGAAAAAAACCTGCAAAAAAAACCTTCAAGGGTCACTGAGCAAGTACATCTATCTATCTCTATCTATATCTATATCTATATCTGTATCTGTATACATCTATATATCTATATCTATATCTAAGGGCCCCGGTGTACTGCTTTGCCCGGGGGCCCATAATGTTGTTAAGATGGCCCTGTTCCCCTCCTCACAGCAAGACACTGTCCCTCACCTCACATGCAGTCCTGTCCTCACTAACACGGTCACAGAAATGGACACTGATTTCCTAAAATATTCTGTGCTACTGTGAAGTTGCTGATGATCTGGTTTAAAAGTTCAAGTGATTCTCAATACAGCTATTCAAGGGGTGTTGTCATTAAATTAGCATTTTAACTCTGTCATTTCCAGAATTCACAGTTTACATTACTGTCCATTATGCTGCATGCATTGTCACCCCCTAATGCCCTCCCCCCTAAGACATGCCTCATATAATCACTGTAGGAGGAAACACACTGTGACAAACTAACTAACCGTTTACTTCCTCCTCCAGGGACTGAGGGGTTGCGCCATTGACTGACAGTGGGAGTAGAGGAAGTACTTAGGAGGGAGATATTTGCCAGTCTCCAGCACATCCCTCATATAGTCACTGGGCCGTGATTAATCATTACTCCTGGCTATTTCTAGCAGCGCCCGGTACGACAATTTTTGGGGCGGCCCCCATCCAAACTAAGTTTAGAAATTATAATTTTATTATTAACTGGAAAAAAATAACTAAAAAAATATTTCACAAAAGAGAAACAAAGAAATACCGTTATTAAGCACAGCTAGGTTGTATGCAATCACTGAATATTACTTATGGCGCCGCCCCAGGGGCGGATCAAGAAAATTGTTATACCTGGGGCGATATATGGGGGGGGGGGGGGGGGGGGGGGGGATTTAGGCCCCGCCCCCTTTCTGACTTCTGAGGCTGCCGGCGGCTGCACACTATGTGCAGGTCTGTTCGGCAGTGACAGACAGGGACAGTGTGTGCTCTGATTGTGTTTTAAACACAGAGCACATTGTCCCTGCCTGTCACTGCCGAGCGGACCTGCACATACTGTGCAGCCGCCGGCAGCAAGCCCCTGCTAGGGGGTACGATTGCCCCGATCGCCCCCCCCCCCCCCCCCGATCCGCCACTGCGCCGCCCTGCTGCAAAAACTGAGCACTGCAGCTCTTTGTAAGTTAGTACATAGTGTTACGAGCCGCTATGACGACCGGGACGTCACTTCCACTGCCTAGGCAACGGTCGGGACGCTGAGTGTGAGAGCGCCGCGTCCCAGCAAGGGGAACTGCTGGGCGCGTGCGCATCTAGATAGCCTGCGGGCTAATTAATACAATGGGCTGTATTCTTGCAGAGCTAGGCTCTGATTGGTTGGGGTTACTATTTAAGGCAATGAGGTCTGCTACCACATTGCCGGTTATAGCTTCTGACTCCCAGTCTGCTGACCTGCTTGTTCCTGTTCCTGTGTATTGCATTCTGCTGAACTCTCGTGTATGACCCTTGGCTTGGATTTGGACTTCGCTCGTGTATCCCGTAACCCTGACCTTTGGCCTGTTTACCGTTTCTCCTGTTTGCCTGTGACCCTTGACCCCAGCTTGTTAACTGGAATTGTAACTTGCTACCGGCCCTTGACCTCTGCGTGGACCTCACTCCGCTTACCTGGGTTCTCCCCAGCCGGTACATACTTCACGACCCTCTGTCAGTCTGCAGCCCAGTCTGTCCCCACTATCAGGGGCTCCAGTGAACACCTGATTGGCAGAGTAGACTCCGGGTTGTGTTGTGCCGGCTGGAGGGGCTCCTAACACATAGAACTCTGCATTTGAATATTCACATTACCTAGAACTTTACAGTCTATGAATAGGGCTAAGGTGACGACGGTTCATTAATTCTGTCGTGTGGTGTTCTTGGGTAGGACCGAGAACACTTATGGCCAAATCCCACAGGCGAAATGTGGCCAAATGCAGAATATTGCAAAATTTCTCTCATCTAAACTCTAAGGGGCATATTCAATTGTCCGGAAGTCCCGCAGCGTAAAAACTACTACCGTTATTATGGTAGTAGCTATCTGGATTTCAGCTCGCGGCTCAGGGAGCTGTGAGCTGAAATCCAGCGAGAAAAGTACTATAATAACGTTTTAACCGCGGGAACCGGAGAATTGAATATGCCCCTAAAGGTGTAACACTAAACAATGGAGTGTAAAGATAGTTCCGTTTTCAATCAACTTTCATTTGAAATGGACCTGACAATATGGGGATATGGTTGGTTGTCAAACAGCCTGCAGGCGAAAGAAAACAAACAAAAAAGAAGACTTCAGTGTGGAATAAAAATGTACAATGCACAGACTGTTGCCTGCTGATAGTTTCACCATATAATACAGAGTAACGTTCCAAATGAAGGGTGTGTGAGGTAACAAAACAGGATCTGGCTTCTGCCAAACATCCTGAAGTCTGTTGGCTAATTATCCTTTGGGTGCAAATAAATAACTGTACAATGTCACAATACAGCAAGAAACGATCAGCTCCCACGAATAGACATACATTTTCTATTACCAAAATCCCAGCATAGCATAAAATAATACAGAGCAGAGCTCAGTAAGTGGCACAGCTGCTTGTCTGCTGGAAGCAGAGGTAATATGGGGTCTAGAAATCAATCGTACCTGCCTGGCAGGCTCAGGCTGTACATGCGGGGGGTGTACTGAATTACACAGGGCCCTCAAAAATCCTTTCCCATGTTGTATAATAATAATAATCATCATAATAATAATACTTTTATTTATATAGCGCTTCTCTCCCAATAGGACTCAAAGTGATTTATATTTGCGGATAAAAAAAATCAGGTTACAAAATAAACATGTAAAGGATTAACAGAGTACAGAAGAGAGAGTTAAAGGATTTGGTTTTTTTTTTAGAAAATAACAGGGCATTAATGAAATGGTTGAGTAAACAGGTCTTAGGGCATACACATGCTTAGCACAATGTGTGTTTGTTTAGAAATGTGCAAATCATCATCTTCATCATCATCACCATTTATTTATATAGCGCCACTGATTCCGCAGCGCTGTACAGAGATCTGAAGAGATACGTGCGCTGATGAATTCGGGGGTAGGTCTGCTCTGCTCTAGTACACAAGATGCTGCAGGATACATCCAATACTTATGTGGATAACAAATTTCGCCAAAGAACGTACAGAAAAAAATAGAATGAATGTCTCCAGTTAATAATATAGGCATTAATGTTAAAACAGTACAAAGAAATCCTCCCCCCATGAAATATGTTTATCAGATGTTCTTAATGTCTACTGGACATAAAATACATCTTTACAGATGCTCCTGATTGCATACATGTTATAGCAGCATACAAGACTGTCATCACTACTGATCAGGGCTTAGGGGTATATTTACTGCGGGGTTGAAAAAGTGGAGATGTTGCCTTTAGCAACCAATCAGATTCTAGTTATCATTTATTTAGTACATTCTACAAAAACAGCTAGAATCTGATTGGTTGCTATAGGCAACATCTACACTTCTTTTTGTAGGCTGTAGTAAGTTGTTTTTGGGCTTGCAGATGGAGCAGACAGGGCTGTGTTTACTGACGTATGTGTTTACTGACGTATGGTCCGGTTTTGGGCACGTGGAGAGTGATTCTGAATATGATACGCTCAAAATCAGCAGACATGTACCTGGATGAATCAGGCGCTCAGTCTTTAGTCGGTTTTTGATGATTTCTATAGTGAGGGCCTATAGGATTGCACGAGGCAGCGAGTTCTAGAGCGTAGGGGTCATAAAGCTAAAAGCTCAGTCCCAAATGAGTGAGATTCTAGGTCAACATGAAATAGTTGGAGGGCCATGTGTACAGCCTTCAAAGAGGCCGCACAGAGGAAGGAGGAAGAGCACAGTGCACCCCCCCCCTTCTCCACATATGCTGCGTGCACTGTGCAGAGGAGGTCACATGATGGGGAAGTCCCCTGACCCCCTGTTCTGATAAGATCGGGACCAGACTGCTCGGGGACCGCTGGTGAAGGGTTGTCGGGCTGCCTGCTGCCCACCGCTGTTCTAGGTACTGTTAGTAACTCTTCATCTGTGGAGAGAAGTGAGCGAGTAGGAGTATAGGCATATATCAGAAGCTGCTTCAAGGACCCAAGACCATATTTGTCCACTCTCCCGGAATGTTCGGGAGACTCACGAATTCCGGGTGGGTCTCCCGGAATATCGAGAGAGTAGGCAAATCTCCTGTTGTCAGAAATAGAGCCACAATGACATGCTTCTCAGGGTATTGCGTCATTTTGGCCCCGCCCCCGGTGTAAAATGACTCTTATACGTCATTACGGCACTGGGCGGGGTAAAAATGGCACGATTCATTGAGTCCCGCCCCCTCCACCCATACCCTCTCTCCGGTAACTCCTGGAGGGGTACTTCACAAAGTTGGCAAGTAAGTCCAAGACCCTGGTTATGTGGGGATTTAAATGTCAATACGCCAATCTTGAAACATATTCAGCAACTTACAGGCAGCCAGTGAGCAGTATAGCCGGGTAAACCACACTTTCTTGCCTTCTCTTGAATGACAGAACAGCTATCCATGCATGGAAAAATTCCTCCAGCAGTTGCTCGCTTTAAGCTACCATATTTTTGCCAAAAGTGCTGCTCTATTTACTTGCGGTCACCACAAGTAAACTCATTTGAGTCGATGTAGTGTCCTCGATTGACCCGGCCCGGCTGCCACTGCAAGAGTCTGCATCCACCACATGTCAAATGTGATCACATTTTACATGCGTTCTCACTGCCGTTTGACGTAATGCCAGTAATCAGCCTTAGAACCAGCATGCTCTTCATAGCCGAAAAATATTATTTTAATTTCATTAAAGATGTAATTAGACTCTTTAGGCTCACGTTGTGTTTTTTGTTTTGTTTTTTATCCCCAAAATGTTGACATATTATATACGTTTGACACCTTTATGAGTACAAGGGAAAGATATATTTCTTTTGCTAATGCTGCCAATTTTTTTCCTTTCCCGAATGAATACAGAACTTTCCTTTTTATAGTAGTATTTTCCACAGAAGGGTGTCTATAGAATTATGGATTGTGTGCGATTGCCAAATATTTCTGCAGTTGTAGGAGTATTGTTGGAAAGGTCTTTGCATTGTTGAAACAGTTGGTGCGAATTAAGCTTACGGTAGAATTGGAACAGAGGAGTCTTTGGGCTGCACAGATATTGCCACCCTGGTGGGTATTAAACTACTGTCACCAATTGTGTGTTGATAGAAATCTTAATAATTATCCACGGAGTCTAATTTACTACTATGTAGCATAAAGAGTATGTGGTGAGCAAAATTTATTGAAGCTAATTTGCTTGGATAGTAGCTAGTCTTGTAAATGGGCAATATAGTTGTGTATGCTTTGTAAGAGAAAGAGGAACAGAGTAATATAGGGTGGGGGGGGGGGTGGTGAAGAGGAGCAAAGAGCCATTTTTGTGACTAACTATGTAAAATGAGGCTCTCTCTCCTTAATAATAGATTGGACCCTAGTCACCAAAGCTTCAATGCAGCCTCAAAACATGTTTCTTCATTCAAGCCTACCAACCCTCTTCCTAACTCCTCTACCTCCGCTATCACCTCCACTGCTCTCCTTGTCCTGTCAGGAGCAAACGCAGGAATTATAGAGGAGGGTTTCCACACCACGCCTCCAGTGGGCGTGACCAGCATGCATGGGGGCGTGGCTATAATTGTAGACAGTGCTTGGCTGCTCTCCAACTCTTCCTATCCCCATAATATACATGGGCAATGCTGCATGCACTACTGTTAGGTGCACGCAGCTCTCCCTTTTCAAGCAGAGCTGGGTGATGTGGGAGCAGGGTCCAGCCACCTCAATTATACAGTGCCCCAAGCTTGGAGGGGGGTTTCCAGGCACTAGAAAAAAAAACCTCGGTTTGCCTATGCCTGTCTCCCCCTTCTCTCTAGGGTATAAACTCTCACAAGCAGAGCCCTCTTTCCTCCTGTTCTCTTTCGACCATTGCACCTCCTACCCAGTCCTCTGCACCTCTAGGCCAGTTTCTCCAGCCCAGGCTCCTGGGCACAGGCCTTGCCTCCCGCTGGCATTAGTTATCACATCCGCTCACTATCTAGTCAATGACTTGACCTGCAACGGTATGTTCTCTGTCTGTACAATGTTAACCTGTAGCCTACTAGCGTGCTCTCCTTTTTGTCTGAATCAGTTCTGGTCAGAAGGACCACTGCTGAACTTTATTAGGGTTTCAATTGACCTGCACATAAATTCTATGGAAAAGAGGCTTTGGTAGACCCTGGCACCCAGGCCCGGGGTAGTGCGTCATATATAAAGGGCCGCTGAAAGAGAGCAGGTAAAAGCAGGGATAGATTTTTATAACTGCTGGATTGCAGAAGCGCAGTGACTATCAGATGATTGGGGTGTGGCCACTCCAGGAGGGCGCGTGTCTAGCATTAAAAAAAACACGTTATCACCTCCAACCCATACACTCTCACTTGTAATGCCTCTTGCACCCATGTTTACTACGTGCGGGTTGCCCTTTGTGCTACCCAGCAATGATGGAGGACATACCTCACAACTGTCCCAGCAGTCCTGGCTGTGTATGACAGTGCAGGACGGTGGGACAGTAATATATATATATATATTATCTACATGTATTAAGTATTTCCACATTTCTGCACACAGAACACAGGCTCACAGGTGGAGCACAGAGATGTGATTAATTAAGGCTAGTTAGTGCTGGGGAGGATGCGTAAATAGCTCATTCTGTGTTGTGGGTGGGGTGACCGACGCCAGCCAGTGGCCGGTGACTAGTGAGGGGATCGAGTGTCTAGCTAGAAGCAGGGTCGCATGGAATTGTAAATACTTCTGTTTGTGTGATTGCTGAAACTACAAGAGTTTGTATCTGTACCATCCTGACATCCCTGAATAAAACTACAGTAAAGTGGTTCAGCAAATCTGTGCCAGCAGCAATTGTTTGCCACAATAATTACACAGGCACGTTGATTTTCTCAAACATTGTATATGGTAAAATATTAATAACGCTAGATAGAACTGCGCATCTTCATGATTTCATTCATCGGAAAATACATACGAGTAGAACATAGTGCAAAGAAGGATTACATTTGGGAGTTTTTTAAATTACTTTTATGGGGTTGTCCACTTTTGGATAACCCCTGCTTTTTAATTAGCCAGCTTCCAAGGTGTACCTTGTTACGTTTAGCTTACTGGGACCCTACTAACAGCATTGGTTTCCCACCCAGCACTGACAGCTGCATTGTGAGACTAATACTCTCAGTTCCGTGGGTGTGTACAGCATGCAGCAGCTGATTGGTCAATGGTCCCAACCAATCCAATAAGCTTCCACACACAATGCATGCTCCCATTCTACATGGTGGAATAGTTAGAAATGTTGCTGCTGCCAGGTGCAGTGGACTGGGAGTTGAATACAGATAGTGTAGCAGTTTCGTGGGGGGAGTGGGGGACTACTTATGAACGCCTACAATACGGGTCTGTCTAAAGAATTAGGGTCTTCAAAAAATAATTTATTTATAAAATACAAAAGACTTAAACCCTAGAGTTCAAGGTCTTCTTTTCATGAGTATTCACTATTGTCAGAAGGAAACAATACCTCTCTTGCTACATTTCTTATAGTCACAAAGAACCTTCCTGTGTTCCAGATGAAGCCTCAGTTCTTGTAACCCGAAGGAAGGTCATTATGTACCGTGTGCATCCTACTAAGTGGAAAATTCTACTGATAGGTTCATTCCCCTTACTGGTTTAAAGAACCCCATTATGAACAATAATAGGTATAATTTGCATTACTTCAGGGTGCATGGTGTAAGAAAAAGAAAGGAAAATCACATAGAATTCAGGTTAGTGATTTACAGTAACCTCTAAGGGGTAAACAGATGTATTAGACTTATTAGCATGCTAAATACTTTCGGCTAGGGGTGTTGTCAAACGAAAAAAAAAAAAAAAATCATATATATTTCTTATACAAATGAGAACTAATGATGTTTATCTGCTTTTAAAAATGCAGTTACATCAGTAATGATCTGCGGCATGTTATGGAAATGTATGTAATTAAAAATAGTCGTCTAAACACTTTGCATAATGACAGTATGCACATGCACCCAAATTAGCAAGGGACAAAATAACCTTCATTTAAAAGTACTTAGTAAAATTGTGTACAAACATGCTATCAAATTATGCTGATTATAATGGGGAAATTCTATTGATACATTTTATTGTGTGGTATAAGTCACTACAGTGTTTTGCAAAGCTATTGTTCAGCCTGTAAGATGTTATAATTAGTATAAATTTAGAGGCGGGAAGCACAAAGCCCCCAGATTGGTAACATGCTGCCATCGTCACCACAGTAATTTCCCGTGTTTTGGTAATCCTGGTGGTTCTTACGTTGCAAAGTGAGCACAGCTCGTTCACACCAACTGCGGGTCGTTTAGGAAGCAAACCTGGTGTGGCCATCCGGCCTTCAAAGCGGCCGCATAGAGAAAGGAAGGAGAGCACAGTGCTCCCTCCTCCTCCGGATATACCATGTGACCTCCCTGTACAGTGCTCCCTCCTCCTCCAGATATACCAGGTAACCTCCCTGCACTGTGCTCCCTAATCCTCCAGATATACCATGTGACCTCCCTGCACAGTGCTCCTTCCTCCTCCAGATATACCAGGTAACCTCCCTGCACTGTGCACCCTCCTCCTCCAGATATACCATGTGACCTCCCTGCACAGTGCTCCCTCCTCCTCCAGATATACCAGGTAACCTCCCTGTACTGTGCACCCTCCTCCTCCAGACATACCATGTGACCTCCCTGCACTGTGCACCCTCCTCCTCCGGGTATACCATGTGACCTCCCTGCACTGTGCTCCCTAATCCTCCAGATATACCATGTGACCTCCCTGCACAGTGCACTCCCTCCTCCTCCAGATATACCATGTGACCTCCCTGCACAGTGCTCCCTCCTCCTCCAGATATACCAGGTAACCTCCCTGCACTGTGCACCCTCCTCCTCCGGATATACCATGTGACCTCCCTGTACAGTGCTCCCTCCTCCTCCAGATATACCAGGTAACCTCCCTGCACTGTGCTCCCTAATCCTCCAGATATACCATGTGACCTCCCTGCACAGTGCTCCACCTTCCTCCAGATATACCAGGTAACCTCCCTGCACTGTTCACCCTCCTCCTCCAGATATACCATGTGACCTCCCTGCACAGTGCTCCCTCCTCCTCCAGATATACCAGGTAACCTCCCTGCACTGTGCACCCTCCTCCTCCAGACATACCATGTGACCTCCCTGCACTGTGCACCCTCCTCCTCCGGGTATACCATGTGACCTCCCTGCACTGTGCTCCCTAATCCTCCAGATATACCATGTGACCTCCCTGCACAGTGCACTCCCTCCTCCTCCAGATATACCATGTGACCTCCCAGCACAGTGCTCCCTCCTCCTCCAGATATACCAGGTAACCTCCCTGCACTGTGCACCCTCCTCCTCCAGACATACCATGTGACCTCTCTGCACAGTGCTCCCTCCTCCTCCAGATATACCAGGTAACCTCCCTGCACTGTGCACCCTCCTCCTCCAGATATACCAGGTAACCTCCCTGCACTGTGCTCCCTAATCCTCCAGATATACCATGTGACCTCCCTGCACTGTGCTCCCTAATCCTCCAGATATACCATGTGACCTCCCTGCACAGTGCTCCCTCCTCCTCCAGATATACCAGGTAACCTCCCTGCACTGTGCTCCCTAATCCTCCAGATATACCATGTGACCTCCCTGCACAGTGCTCCCTCCTCCTCCAGATATACTAGGTAACCTCCCTGCACTGTGCACCCTCCTCCTCCAGACATACCATGTGACCTCCCTGCACAGTGCTCCCTCCTCCTCCAGATATACCAGGTAACCTCCCTGCACTGTGCACCCTCCTCCTCCAGATATACCATGTGACCTCCCTGCACTGTGCACCCTCCTCCTCCGGGTATACCATGTGACCTCCCTGCACTGTGCTCCCTAATCCTCCAGATATACCATGTGACCTCCCTGCACAGTGCTCCCTCCTCCTCCAGATATACCAGGTAACCTCCCTGCACTGTGCACCCTCCTCCTCCAGATATATCATGTGACCTCCCTGCACTGTGCACCCTCCTCCTCCGGGTATACCATGTGACCTCCCTGCACTGTGCACCCTCCTCCTCCGGGTATACCATGTGACCTCCCTGCACAGTGCTCCCTCCTCCTCCAGATATACCATGTGACCTCCCTGCACAGTGCTCCCTCCTCCTCCAGATATACCAGGTAACCTCCCTGCACTGTGCACCCTCCTCATCCAGGTATACCATGTGACCTCCCTGCACAGTGCTCCCTTCTCCTTCAGATATACCATGTGACCTCCCTGCACAGTGCTCCCTCCTCCTCCAGATATACCATGTGACCTCCCTGCACTGTACACTCCCTTCCCCTCTGTATATACCATGTGACCTCCCTGCACCGCTCAGCGGAAGTCATGTGAGTCGGAAGTCGGCTGGCCGCATTCTGATAAGATCGTAAGCAGCCGGGAGGGGGGGGGCGCAGGTGAAGACTCAGCTGGCCTAAATGTTCAACCCTGCATACTTTAAGATACATTTCTACACTCCGCTGTTGGGAGATGCCTCTGTTATCTAGAGTAGTGCAGAGAGGTGGAAAATCTCCAGAGGCGCGCTGTGCAAAATCGTAAATATCACATCACAGTCCAAACTCCTAACACTTTGTACCACCCCTTCATGAAATAAACGTTTCTATTTTTTGTTTAAAGTACAGCTCAGTTAGCCTCATGTATCGCTTATCTTAATCATGAGAGTGAGGGGACAGCAGAACTGTCCCCATCTGCATAGCAAAGAACACCTCTAAAATAGAGACCTTTGTAGAAGGTTTCCCTCCTGCACCTTGTTATAACCTCTGATATATTTGAAAGTTTCTATCATGTCCCCCTTTCCCTTCTCTGCTCCAAACTAGACATATTAAGATATTTTAGTCTTTCCAGGTAAGTTTTGTGCTGTAGGTCATGCACCATGTTAGTTGTCTTTCTTTGTACAGTCTCTAATGTATTTATATCCTTCTGGAGATATGGCCTCCAGAACTGACCACAGTATTCTAGATGAGGCCGTACCAATGACCTATACAGTGGTATGATTACTTCTTTCTGCTACTGATTCCTCTCCCTATACAACCAAGCATCTGTCTTGCCTACCTCATTGCCTTGTTACATTGCTTACCTGCCTTTATGTCACCTGAAATAGTGGTTCCTAGATCTAGAGCATGATTTTGCATTAAACTGTAGTTGCCACACTCTTGACCATTCCTATAGTCTATCTATCATCATCAGTTATTTGATTTACCCCTCCTGGTCTGTCTACCCTGTTGCCTATCTTTGTGTCCTGTGTAAAAAGACGTACTTTCCCTTTAGCACCATTTGCAATGTCACCAAAAGATATTGAAAAACTCTGGTCCAAGTACAGATCCCTGGAGTACTCCATTTAACCCCTAAAGAAATCTCAACAATGTGGCGTAACCTTTAAAATTTCATATACCTTGACATAACTTGATGGTATATTTACATTTGCAACGTATTTGAGTGCAAGCTATTGTTCTCTGTTATTTCAGACTAGAGATGGTCACTGACCCCCGTGTTTTGGTTTTGGATTCGGTTTTGGATCTGGATTACCGTTGTGTTTTGGTTTTGGTTTTGGTTTTGCAAAACCGCCATTGCGTGTTTTGGTTTTGGTTTTGGTTTTGTTTGGTTTTGTTTTGCAATTTGTTATAAAAATTACATTTATTGGTGCTAAAATAACATAATTTAGGTATTATTTTGTAGCTACATTATTATTAACCTCAGTAACACTAATTTCCAGTCATTTTTTATTCAATTTTGAACACCTCCTATGTCACAATATGATTTTCATACACTTGAAAAGAAAAATTGCTGCAGTTCTTGCCAGTGATAACAAAAAGGCCATTGTCATGCCTGGGCATAAGACCAAAAATCCACTCTTAAGTGTGGAATTATTTTTACACGAATCCTGGCAAGAGTTGTCTATCCATTTGTAGCATTTTGAAAGCCACACTCAGTAGAGGTAGGGACCTTAACCATCTGGGATCCTCATCCATGTTTCGTCATTTTTCAGCGAGTTATTGGAAAACTGTTGGGAAAATCAGAAACTTCGGTTAAAAAAAAAATAACAACAAGCATTCCAGCATAATCTACCTCCCTTCTCTCATCTACATCCCAGCACCTGCAGTCTTCCCCCCCAACAATTGGCAGTTAAACAATCCTCTGCAAGAGGAAGCAAGAATGAAACCTGTCACCCAGTCGCAAAGCGGATCACAGACGCCCTGGGTACTATGCTAGTGTTAGATCTGCGTCCAATGTTCACTATTAATACAGTTGGTTTAAGACATTTAATTGAGGTGTTATGTCCCTGTTAGCAAATGTCATCACTATACCATTTTACTAGAAAAGCTAATTCTCTCCTGTACCGAAAGTTTACTAAAAATGTCATTATTGGGTGACAAAATGGTATTCTACCCACTGTACACTTAACCACAGATATGTGTACAAGCGTAACTGGGCAAACAAAATATTATATGATTGTGAAAGCCCACTGGGTTGGTCATTCGCCTTCCCCAGCATGGACAGCAGCAGCATGTACCCAGGTACATCACATTTTTGAGAAGTAGGCTACTCTGTGTATCAGCAGCTTCACTAAGAGGCATACAGCTGACAAACTGTTCCAAAAACTAAGGGATGTCATTGAAAGATGGCTAATCCTGCTTGGAGTCTCCTGAGGATATGTCATTTCTGATTACGACCCCAATATTGGTCCAGCATTACAGCGGGGCTGAATTCCATCACATTTCCTGTTTTGCACACACTATCAACTTGGTGTTACAGAACTTTTGAAAAATGACATGCAGGAGATGCTGTTTGTGTCCATAAACATTTAGGGTCAATTTGTGGTTTCTGCAACAGCATGTAGGAGAATACAGCAGCTGCAAGAAGATTAGCATTTGAGGGGAATATACTTTAGTCCAGCGAAGTAGTTACCTGTGAAGAAAGTGCAGACACGGTTAGCTTGAGTCAAGTGATTGCCTTAATAATAGATTTTGAAAAGGTGCTACATAAAATTATAGTGTGCAATAAAACAAAGTAAATGTGCTAACTATATTTTAATTGTAGATGAAATACTTAATTTTCTTTGCAAGGATCCCAGACTTATCAACATCTTGTTGGGACGTCTTCTCCTTCAGTTTCTCTGGCAACTGCTTGTAGTAAAAGAAATTGCTTTCCCAAGACACCCAGTGGTGATGCAGATGAGTCCGCTAAACATTTTGATATTTGCTGTGCTGTAAAAGAATTGCCCAAAAACCGTGACAGCTCTGCCCTAAAATCAACTAGTCATTCCCTTTGGAAGGCCATTATCAGCAATTACATCATACTACACAGACTTCTATGATATTGGGATATTGGGATGAATTAGTATTGTTGGAGGAAGATTATCACTAAACCCTGCCACCTCTCCAGTTTCGCAGTGAGCTATGGTACAATAAAATGTAACTGCAGATTTAGACCAAGACTGTCAGCCCTATTATTTCTATTTCAGCAATTACAATTAGCAATGGAGCAATGGAGCTCTTCTCTTTGGGTGTTACCTATATAACGCAGCACAATTTGCCTGCAAATTCTACAGACAAGCCTGCTTGTCTTCCTCTCCATCAATGACTCTTAGCAATTGAGCACTCGTCTTTGGGTGTATATTACACCCAAACATTATTAGTGAAAATTATGAAAAATACAGTTTAATCCCTGATAGGCCCTCCACCATCCTTTGCATGTTAATAGTAGGATTGGTTGGAATTATGGTCAAGGTCACACATTTTTTTGACAAATCCTTCAAACCAGCCCAGATGTCAAACTGTTGTGGTCTGCCCCCTGCGTCATCCCTGCTTGTGTTTGGAAAGTGCATATTGGTGCCAGAACCTCACATGCCAGAACTGCTCCCACTGGTGCCACACTGCTGCAGGACTTACACAATCAACCGCATCCTCATCGTCGGATACCCAAATCTCCCCCACATCCTCTTCTAAAGACAAAGTGTCATCCTCACTTGGTGTATCACCGGCTACACTCGGGCTGTTCAGGCACATATCAGCAGAACTGCTGAAAGGGCCCTTCTTTATGGGTAGACTAACAGAATGGTCACGATTAGACATCCCACTGTTGGATGGACTCTCCACAGGGATTGTTGTCATTTGTGAATCAGAGCAAATATTCTCCTGTAATGCCTCACTGTTATCTTGCAGCTCGGCTTTGACGCGTAACAGTAGTTGTGCACCAATTGTAGGCTGGGTAACTTTTTGGGATCTGCCACTAATAGCCAAAGGTGAAGGCCTCATTCTCTCTTTGCCACTGCGTGTGTAGAATGGCATGCTTGCAATTTTTTTTTTATCGTCACTTAACTTTTGCTCAGTTACACTTCTTTTTCGCTTCAATACAGTAAATTTTTTTTTGGTTTTTGTTTTTTGCACTAATTTGAAAACACTCTGTTGTTTGACATCGCCTTGGCCAGATGACGTACTGGGAACACTAACATCAGGACTGGTGACAGAACCTGGTTGCTCATTTAGATCATATGTGGACTGCTTTGAATCCATTGCGTAGATACTGCTGACAGATATGACTTTTGACAGCCAGAAATATTAATGCACAATTAGGGAGGACACCCCAAAAACACTGAGGAGTGCTAAAATTTATTGAGTAGATACTGCTGACAGATATGACTTTTGACAGCCAGAAATATTAATGCACAATTAGAGAGGACACCCCAAAAACACTGAGGAGTGCTAACATTTATTGAGTAGATACTGCTGACAGATATGACTTTTGACAGCCAGAAATATTAATGCACAATTAGGGAGGACACCCCAAAAACACTGAGGAGTGCTAAAATTTATTGAGTAGATACTGCTGACAGATATGACTTTTGACAGCCAGAAATATTAATGCACAATTAGAGAGGACACCCCAAAAACACTGAGGAGTGCTAACATTTATTGAGTAGATACTGCTGACAGATATGACTTTTGACAGCCAGAAATATTAATGCACAATTAGGGAGGACACCCCAAAAACACTGAGGAGTGCTAAAATTTATTGAGTAGATACTGCTGACAGATATGACTTTTGACAGCCAGAAATATTAATGCACAATTAGAGAGGACACCCCAAAAACACTGAGGAGTGCTTAAAATTATTGAGTAGATACTGCTGACAGATATGACTTTTGACAGCCAGAAATATTAATGCACAATTAGAGAGGACACCCCAAAAACACTGAGGAGTGCTAACATTTATTGAGTAGATACTGCTGACAGATATGACTTTTGACAGCCAGAAATATTAATGCACAATTAGAGAGGACACCCCAAAAACACTGAGGAGTGCTTAAAATTATTGAGTAGATACTGCTGACAGATATGACTTTTGACAGCCAGAAATATTAATGCACAATTAGAGAGGACACCCCAAAAACACTGAGGAGTGCTAACATTTATTGAGTAGATACTGCTGACAGATATGACTTTTGACAGCCAGAAATATTAATGCACAATTAGAGAGGACACCCCAAAAACACTGAGGAGTGCTAACATTTATTGAGTAGATACTGCTGACAGATATGACTTTTGACAGCCAGAAATATTAATGCACAATTATGGGGGACAACCCAAAAGCGCTGGGGAGTGCCAAATATGAAGAAAAAATAATAAACCTCTATCCTCCTCTCTGCACTAGCGATTTTGGTTAGAGCAATTGCAAGAACAATATTGTATTCTTTCTCTGTCCCTGCTCTAATTAGCCTATGACTACACCCTGCTCTCTCCCTCTGTCAAATGGCGATGGATTGCTGTGGAGGCGTGTATTTATAAAGTTGAAGTATCGCGAGAACCGAGTCCCGAGATCCGACGACGTCACAATGACGTTCGGCCTCGATTTGGATTCGGAATTGGCGGGAGAGTACCGAGCTGCTCAGCTCGGTACTCGGATACCCAAAGTTCGGGTGGGTTCGGTTCTCGGAGAACCGGACCCGCCCATCTCTATTTCAGACACACAAGTTTGTTTTTGGTGTCTTTCAACAGAGTTAAAGACAAGTGCCCAGGTGGGCATAACAATAAATCTTCCTTTCACATCTGAATTTCAAATCTATATAGGACAAATTGTATTTTAGGCTTAGCTTAGTATAATTATTACAGCAGTTTATTGTGTTTGATGACCTCTAGTGGTGTGTTTATGAATGGAGCAATGGAACAAACCTTGTTTTCATCTTGTATTTTGGAGCAGTTTCAATGCTTGTCCTGAGGTCATCTCTGCAAGGGGTGAGGGGAGGGGAGAGCACAGCAATATTGGGGGACTCCTGTTTCTCCTGAGGCCTCTGCTCAGTACTCACAAGAGCAGAGGACAGTTCTGAGTCTGGCTGCACCTTTCATCATCATCATCATTTATTTATATAGTGTCACTAATTCTGCAGTGCTGTACAGAGAACTCACTCACATCAGTCCCTGCCCCATTGGGGCTTACAGTCTAAATTCCCTAACACACACAGACAGACTAGGGTCAATTGTTAGCAGCCAATAAACCTACCAGTATGTTTTTTTTGGAGTGTGGGAGGAAACTGGAGCACCTGGAGGAAACCCATGCAAACATGGGGAGAGCATACAAACTCCTCACAGATAAGGCCATGGCATGGTTGGAAATTGAACTCATGACCCCAGTGCTGTGGGGCTGAGATGCTAACCACTACGCCACCGTGCTGCCCCTTTCAGATGTCCCTCATCAGGCTCCTACCCAAATGTTGCTATAGGCCTGGCAATGCACTGTGCCACTCCTGATAGTAGAAGGAAGCTTGTGAGTGATTATATGCATAATGAGTGATTATATGCTGACGCTGATGTACAAACAAACAAGTCATTAGCAAACTCCCTAAAGACAACACATCAATATGAAATATGACAACAGCAATAGATTATTATGTACATCATGAACTTTATCTTCAAACCATTGCGCTGAAAACAGCGCCCATACAGTGAATATGCCAACCTGGAAGCACCATGGGAAGAGAGCTGCACCCCGTATATTACTGAACACTAATCATTAAAGTTCCCATTGACACCCACCTGGCCGGGATTATTACCACTGCCAACACATCTAGTACACAGGATCTAGTTAGGGTTAATGTTGCTCTGAGCATTGCAAATCTGAATATATCCTAAACTGTGTTGACCTCCTTTAATTTTACTGGCAATATAAGGAGGTTGTTAATGACCAATAAGCACAAATAGAATGCAAAAATGAAAACAAGTAAATTAAATAAACATAAAACAATGTTATATATTGCCCTTTGATGTCATACACAGCTCTGTGATGTCATATACTGTCCTGTGATGTCATACGCTGCCCTGTGAAGTCATAAGCTGCCTTGTGCTGTCAAACAGCTTCCTGTGATGTCATACACTGCCCTTTGATGTCATACACTGCCCTGTGATGTCACACAGTTTCCTGTGATGTCATTCGCTGCCCTGTGATATCACATACTACCCTGTGATGTCATACAACTTCTTGCACTGTCATACACTCCCCTGTGATGTCATACACTGCGCTGTGTAGTCATACAGCTTCCTGTACTGTCATACGCTGCCCTGTGATGTCATACAGCTTCCTGTGATGTCATATACTGCCTTGTGATGTCATACACTGCTTTGTGATGTCATTTGCTGCCCTGTTATGCCATGTCTCCTTATTGATATATATTTCCAATAGAAATTTCAGTCTCAGTAGCGTCCTGATAAATATCATCCCCCTCTCCAGTTTATTCAGTTCAAGAAGGAATACAAGGGGGGCTATATAAGTGGAGGGCCCTATTTCAAATGGTCTTAACTTCCAAAGGTGCCTCTTTTGAACCTAAATCTTCCTGACCCTCTGTCTCCACAAAATGTTCCACTTTTAAGTCCGATATCAAAATTTGTAAAGACAAAATCTTCCATTTGCTCCCAAAAGTGTCTGCTGAGCCAGAGCCGTAACTTAAAATTTTAGCGGCTGGGGCTAGAAGGAAAACGGCCTGCCCCCCTTGCCCTCAATTTTAACCACATTAACCTAAAATATTCATAAACTGTGCCCCCCGTCAGCATTGCACTCTGGGCGGTGGCCCATATCGCTCGGTCCTAGTTACAGCCCTTTGCTGAGCTACATTCACACATATATTTTGTTTTGTTTTAAAGTTTTAGGGGTAAATTTATCAAGCTGCGGGTTTGAAAAAGTGTTGGCGTTGCCTAAAGCAGCCAATCAGATTCTGGCTATTTTGTAGAATGTACTAAATAAGTGATAACTAGAATCTGATTGGTTGTTATAGGCAACATCTCCTCCTTTTCAACCCCACAGCTTGATAAATTTGCCCCCTAGTGTTTTAGTCTGTTGTAGAGGCCATGCTTGGCTAGCATAGAAAAAAATGTATGAGAGAATGACCTTATTTCACATTGACATTACTCTATTAGCGTTACAAGTTTTGGTGGAGAGTTCACTGAAGATTAGGGCCTACACAGCAAAACATTGTTCCGTGGCCTCCAGATGCTAATATATTATCAGACATATAAATGTGAGACTGACCCAGCGCCTGCTGATATATCTGAAAGCTGAGACATTTTATTGAGTCGTCTTTATAGCCGTTTGTCTTAGGGGAATGTTATCCGCCAGGAACAAGACTGCACATCCTCTGTCTGTATTATGAGCTAAGTCTTCTGTGAGAAATTTCCCCCTGGTGGGTACAAAGGACTTCCTATCTTTTATTGCCTAATGTTCTCTTACCATAAAACAGGCTCTATTTAATACTGTACCGTTACACATTCCCTAAGTTTATCCAGTGCCTTTATAAATCTATCACTCTGTGTGGTAAGTAGTTATTAGATGAACCTACTGGCACTTCAAACCTTGTGGAACGTGCGCTTGGTGCTGACCACTAGGGGGCACCAAAATAACTAGAGGGAACTCCTGTATTATTCAATCTTACCAAGTTATTATTAATCATTAAAATGCATTAGTTAGAACTTTTTCAAAAAGGTTTTTTATTGTTGTTGTTTTTTTTATTAAAGAGAAAAAGAGTGGCCACATTATGAAGATTAAAACTGCTTGCCAAAAGATCTCCAGTTTAAAGGACACCTACCTGATATCTCAGATCAAAAAAATAATTGGAGGCAACTCATCACAAGTTATCTACTTATAAGATGAAATGGTTGCCAGACATGTATCAATTCCATTTGAAAAAATAACTGAGCTCTCACATCCTATTCCAGTGGTTCCTAAACTTTTGCAGTTCGCGGCACCCTTAGAGTCTCCATAATTTTTTCAAGGCACCCCTCCAAAATAATAACTGAGCAGTCCTGTTTTAGAAGTAGTGGGTCAAAAAATTGTAATAAGTATTTAGGTCAGGACAGAAATACTTATTTAGTTGTATGCAAAAATGCCCCCTCTGCATCCAGACACGCTGCCCCCTCTGCATCCAGACACTCTGCCCCCTCTGCATCCAGACACTCTGCCCTCTCTCACGCTGCCCCGTCTCACGCTGTCCCCTTCCTCTGTCCTCTCTCACGCTGTCCCCCTCCTCTGCCCCCTCTCACGCTGTCCTCCTCCTCTGTCACGCTGGCCCCCTCCACTGCCCCTCTCATGCTGTCCTCCTCCTCTGGCACGCTGTCCCCCTCCACTGCCCCTCTCATGCTGTCCTCATCCACTGCCCCTCTCACGCTGTCCTCCTCCACTGCCCCTCACGCTGTCCTCTTCCTCTGTCACGTTGTCCCCCTCTGCCGTGCGCCAGCCATAAAAAAAAACAACAACACAAAAACTTACCAATCCGCGCGGCGCCGGGACCCAGCATACTCCTCTCCATTACTTTTCTTGTTTGATTGACCAAAAGTCAAATGTAAGTAAAAACATGTTAAAGCCGGGTCTGATTTCACAGCTTCCTTCGGTGTTATATATTCAGTATATGTTACTGTATTTACAATATGACATTACTTTGATGAAAAGAGTTGACTCAGTGATCAGGAACAAATAACGTTGGTTATCCATTGGCATTGCCTTTGCGTCAAAAGACGCCAATGCAAACCACATTTGGAAACACATATAAATGCTACATGTCTGACATGCAGTATATCCGCGGTTCATATGCACTGGACAGGTAGGCATGTATCTGTGAATACATCCAGATGCAAGCAACACAGAGCTTATCCCTTTAATTTCAATAGACCATTCATTTCATGCACTATATGTAGATACACCATTGGAATGAATGGGCCATTGAAATGAATGGGAGAAGCTTCATGCATTTAAGGAGTAGATAAATAAATAAATACAAAAGGCAGCGTGGCTCCACCTACACATCTTCCATCAGCCGCAGCGCTAGACAGCCTTGTGGGGGGGACAACGAGCATGCTGGGTTTCCACTATTAACAGGGAAACCCACAGGGTGGAGTCCCACTATCGCGGCTGCTTGTGTTTTAGGCATTTTGCCTACTTATATTCCAGGGATGGAAATTAGACTGTAAGCTCAGCTGAGCAAGGAAACACTGACTGCAATAATCGGTATGGGATTACTTCATTGTGGGAGTTACATCACGCTTCTGCATAGTACATGAGTGACTCCCTATTGTTTCACCTTGCCCTGAAGTTAGTATATCAGGCCTTCGTTTGTACCAATGATTTTTGTAGGGTAGCCCCAATATCCATGAAGGCAAAGGGCGTGGTCTCATCGGACTTTATGTGAAAAGTTATCAGTTTTTCCCTATTTCTTTTCTAACAATTCCCTTAAAATATTTTTTTTCTAAGACACAAGAAAGCCCTGTCTGCCCCATCCTCACGCCCCACAATACTATGAATGTCACAAGACTAGATTACCAAACAGTGTAACTGAAGCCCCTCTGCAGTGGTCATAGCAAATAAAAAATATCCCCAGATGCAAAGGGTTAAAGATAGAGTTTGATGAGTGCACTGTGTCAGCAGAAAGTACAGGGTCAAAAATGAGGAACATAACTTCCAACAAGAATTATAATGAAGACATTTGTGTTTATTAAAGAGAAACTTGATAGGTTTTCTTCAAAATAAGAAAGTTGTTATGGGGTCCTTTATCCCTTAATCACTAGGGGTATTTTGTACCTTAATGACATTTTCTCGTATTTGTGATGCATCAGGTCCACCAGGAATCATTTTGTTGCATTTTTTAGACCACCCTAGCATACATCGCAGATTAGCAGCATTTTGACTCAGAATACACAGTGAAAGGGGGCGTGGACATGTCATGATGGGGGCGTGGACATGTCAGGGTGGGGGGTGTGGCCACACACCTGTTGGCATGCCCAGTGCTTCTGAAGCGCTAGACAGCCCTCCTATCGCTCACCTCTCAAAAGATCCATTCATTGCCATGCACATTTAAGCCTTAGATTAATCATCGGGACTGTCTTTTACTGCGTGTATCACGTTTGTGTATTTTAAGTGTTATGTTATATTAGTGGAAGCGCACCTAGAAATGCACCTGTGGGTAGAAGTGTGACTGGAAGGTATAGAATGTATCCCGATAAGTGTAGGGACGAGACCAGGAAGACTTTTTGCAGGAAGGAAAAGGTTGTGCGTCCCTCTGCAAAGCAAAGAGCACCCCTGTAAATGTGTGTAAATGTTCTTGTGTCTTCTTTATCTCTCATGCACAATGAAGTCTCATTACTGCACTTCAGTGCAAAACAAGGCATGCTGGTACGTTTAATCTGCACATAGCGGGGACCGCCCTTCATCTGTCTAACTCCTCACTCTGCTGATGAATACGGGTCTAGGTCCGCTCTGCTCTAACAGACAATACACTGTAGTATACGTCCAACACATATGTGGAATATAAAGATGTACAGAAAGAAAAAATCAATTAATGTCACCTGTAATAGTTATCAATGACAAAACATTAAAAAGAAAAAAAAACATTTTTTCTCTCCATAAAATACATTTATTCGGATGTTACTATTGTCTACTGTACATAAAATGCATTTTTACAGTTGCTCCTGATTGCAAACACATGTTCCAGCTGTATATGTGACCATCATCACTAGTAATCAGCACTTACACCAGACTTGTAGCTGGTGCAAGTGATATGACAGAGTAACACGTACATTAGAGATGCCCAAAGCTTGAATCGGACGCTGCTGATTGCACTCCTCGAGCTTGGCACGTCCTTACTGTACATTGACTACGTGCATACGCCCATTTCCCTCACCGATCCGCCCCTGAAACTGTAGTCTGTAGTAGGGTCCTTTGCACTCGAAGATGAATTGGACGTTGTTGCACTCTCTGGTGTATGGTTTGTTTCTGGGCATGTGCAGAACGATTTTAAGCAAGATCCTAATGAATCTGTCCCTTTGTCTATAGAGTAATATCTGAAATTCATCACACAATAAGGTATTTTCAGGTTTGTATCTAACTTAGTTATAACATCTTTGTACTTAACTTAAATATGTGTCTCTCTCACTAACTGACCCAAGTGTGAGGAGGCCCCAAAGTTTCTCTTTAACCAATACCACAAACTGCCCCCAGACGCAATTTGTCTGTTGGAGAGGTGGTCACACCAATATCATCATCATCACTCCTCATATCACTTGTCACATTCCTATAGTCCTTGACATGTACAAACCCCACCACAGAGCAGAATGATTTGACACCATTGTTTCAAACCTCTAAAGGTACCTTTGTAGAATTACAAGATAATCAGATACCAAAGGCTTTTGCAGTAATAGAAATAGAGGACTCCAGTTGTGGCTGGACTCTCTGCACTGATGGTCAAACAGAGGTTTATTGAGTTTGCTGGGACTTGCAGTACAGGAGCATGGCCCATTCCTGATACAAAGTTACTGATTGAAGACAGTAAGAAAAGACTCTCACTTTGCTTAAAGTAAGAAATGGCTCAGTAGTTTAGTAGCCAGTTTCTTTACTTGAAATGATAGAGGAGGCTCTGGTTTGAATCCCCTGTCTGGATTCATTTTAGCAGGCTGATTGAAGACATTGAGAAAAGTATAAGTTAGCTCAGCTGACTAGTAGTGAGGTGCCCATGGACAGTCATAGTAGAGGCCATACTTTGAATTCCGGGTGGTTTCTTTTTTAGAACATTTCATGTTGCAACAGGCTTGATGAAGTCGATGAGAAAAGTCTCTAAATATCACCAGCAAATGTTCCAGCTCGGTGGCGTAGTAGATCGGAGATCTTTTTACAGTTTATATGGATTCCTTGGTTTGAATCCCCAGTCAGGCAACATTTAAGGCACATTTGATTTTGCTCCAGGCCCCTTGATGGCATTGATAAAAGTCTCACTGCTCCTTACATCATGTACTGGCTCAGTTGGCCAGTGGCCATGATTGCTGACTGTGGTGCTGGAGGTCCCAGTTCAAATCCCCAGACAGGTGTGATGGTCTTTCCTCTGCCATCAGCCTGCTCAGTGGGGGCTGGTTATTGGGTTCTCTCCTGGTGATGATGTGTTAAATTATTTGTCTAGCATTCTTTAATAAACATGGCTCTTGTGTCTAAAAGTACAACAGCCAAAGTTTGTAAAAGAGAGTTCTTTCTTACATTATTAACTTGCCATATATTACTCTTTTCTCAATGTTGATTGGAACTCTGCTGTTAGTTGAACCTTTTACCATTTGCCCACTATTCACTAATGCCTTCAATGTGAATAAAGACATACCATCCTTAAGGATGACTCTTCTCAATGTCATGAACCAGCCAGGTGCATCAACCAATATATCAAGGGGATTTGAACCAGGACCTCAGCCATCTAACAGCAGAAGAGCACCTGGCTACTAGTCAACTGATGGCACCACATGGTGCTAGTGATTTGGGAGACTTTTCTCAATGTCTTTAACAAGACAGATGTAAAATCAAAAGTACAAAAAGATACAGCTGCTTGTGGATTTGAACTAAGAACTCAACCATCTCTACAAGCAGAGAACCAGGGTACTAGCCCTCTGAGCCATCTTTAACTTATGTAAGTAATTTTCCAGTGCAATGTAGTTAAAAGAAGCCTGTCTTGGGGTTCAAACCAGAGTCTCCACCATTAGCTGCAAACAGAGAAGCTGGATATTAGTCTATTGAGCCACCTTGTTTGCTGGGTATGGGAGTAGATTATGCTCAATGTCATCAACCAACCTGGAGCAACATCTAAGGTACTAACAGAATGCTGTCTGGGGGAACATAAACCAGGACTTCAAAATCTCTGTTAGTAGAGCACATGGGTACTAGTCCAGTGACCCAGCACAGTATCTTTAGGAGGTAAGACTTTCCTATATGTCATCTAAGTAAATGTCATCCTATATGTCATCTATGTGACATATCCTAAGTACTAAAATTATACCTGTCTGCAGATTCAAACCTGGGACTCTATCATCACTGGCAGTAACTTGCTAGGCCAGCTCATGTACTTTTCTCACTATCACAAAGCAGCCTGCAGACAAATCTTTCATGGTAGTAAGAGATACCATCAATGAGCCCAGCTTCTCAATGTCATCAGAGACTAGTGCAACATACAAGATTCTAAACGGAAGTTTACCTGCAAAATCAAACCAGAGCCTCTACTACTGTCTGTGTATTCAAACCTGCACAGAGTTATCTTACTCCTATCTGCTACTCAGCTAGTAGCTCTCCAAATATATATATATTATGCATGTGTGAATGACCTGTATTAGTTTCTGCCACATGATTGGCTGATTGGATATTTGCATTAACTAGCAGGTGTTCAGGTATACCTAATAAAGTGGACAGTGAATGCTTATATATTAGGTTCAATATAGATACATACAATAGACAGTGTATTTATATATATATATACAAGTTAACCCGTGCATGATACTCATGCATTCTAGTCAAATCAAGCTACTTAAGGTCTTAAAAAGGGGAAGAGCGTTACTTCCCGACGCAAGCGCCCTTTTTAATGTTTGTTCATGAGGTAAAATTACCTCACGAAAATGAGTTTGACCCCTCAACTCGTAAATTTAGCCTTTACTACCCCTCCCACGGGAGGGAAGGGGGGTTGATGGAAGTTAACTGACTTCACTATTCTAATTTTTTTTGACAAATAATGTCAGTATACCAAATTTCAGGTCAATTGGATGAGCCCTTTCTGAGAAAATAGTTTTTTCCACACACACACACACACTAACACACGCCGCTAGGCTTTTACTTTTATATATTAGATAATGCTAAGAATTTAGTAGGTCAGTGTATAACTCCGCCCAGCAGGTGGCGCTGCAGCTTGTTTTTTTCCCACACAGACTAACACACGCCGCTAGGCTTTTATATTATAGATATATATATTTTCTTTCTTAAGTTTTCAGCACCCTGTATTTTGTTCAATGTTAAAAACCTGAAAATTAGCATTGTTCATGTATGTTTCTGGTAAAGCACCTTATAAATAAAAATAATTAACCATTGTTTGTATCTTTGTCTTCAATGGTCAATAAAATCCCATTACCTCTCAACTGTCCTGATTCCATCAGGATAGTCCTGATTTTAGGGGACTATCCTGATTAGCCAGGAGCTTGTCACGGTATGAGGGACAGCTGGGACGTATTTCCACTCTTCACTTTACATCCATCCTGTGTGAGACCATTAGTTGTGAACTCTTTATATAAGGAAAGATGGGAGGGTGATGTAGGTGTTTGGAGAGAAGTGCAAACTTTGCCCTCCATGGTGCTGGCCACGCCCACACACAGCCGGCCACACCCACACACCACTGGCCACACCTCCGGTGCACGGCATTTCTCATAATAAACCCTTTATAATTTTCAGCCTCAGGTCCACGTGTGCCATAATCTGGCCCTGTATTAGTTACTATAATTATTTATGCAGTGCTGTATAGCCAATATGTATTTAGTTCTTCACATCAGTCACTATCTCATCACAGCTTACAATCTAAATTGGTAACATTCCAGGTAAAATTGTAGACGCTTAAGCACGAGGCTGTATGTTTTATTTGCTTGTGCGTGTGTGCTTTTATACCAGAGCCTCTACTACTGCCTGTGTATTCAAACCTGGACAGAGTTATCTTATACCCCATTCATACTGCACCAAAATCCTGTGTTTTTGCCGGGGCGAGCTCAAACGACCTGGGTCTTGGTGCAGTATGAATGGTACAAGTTAAAAATCCCAGGTCTAAAAACGACGGGTAATTCCCGGGTCGGACCCGGGTTGCCTGCACTATGAATGGTGCAACCCGGGTTTTTCAACCCGGGTTGCACAGAAAACAAGCTGATTGGCTGTCTGCCTGTCTCTGGAGGATGATGTCATCGGTGGGAGCCCGTGGAAGATTCGAGAAGGAGTTTAGGAGAAATGGTGGATGGTGAAGTGCAGATCAAGCTGAAGCAGAATCGGAGTTTGTTGGAGAAAATAGCTTTTATTTCACTGAAAAAGTGTGTATTAACAGCAATTATGACACACTGGATGGAGGAAGAGGTGCGTGAGCTGCTGAATGTCAGAGGGGAGGACTGTGGACTGTGCAAGAGTGCACAGTGTCAGCAGCTGCAGCAAACTCTCATTTGCTGCATAAAACAGCAAAAACACACTAGTAAACATGAACTCTGGGCTACACAAAAGTGAGTCGTCGGCCATGATGAAAAGTAATGTGGTAAACAATCACCACCCACTTTTGCATCATCTTTATGCGTCAAAAAAACAGTCACCTTTCAATGACATCACCATTTTTCAGCCAATGAAAACTGCTCTGGTGATGACTCCCACAAATTGCCAGGGCACAGACTTGTGCAGTATGAATGGGGTCAACCCGGGAAATTCCCGGGTCCGAGGTGCAGTATGAATGGTGTTTCTGAGCCCCGGCAAAAACCCGGCTTGAAAAACCCGGGATATTGCCGGGGCGGCAGTATGAAAGCGGTATTACTCCTTTCTGCTACTCAGTTAGTATGGCTGTCTCAGGCACAGTTCACTGAGTTAAATATGGAGAACAAGGGTGCCCCAATTTTATTGGACCAGCTGGTACAATGAGAGACAAATTCAACACCTTGAACTCTTTATCATGTTCCTCAAACAATTGGCAATTCAGCTGCTTGCACATCTGATGTAAAGGTGAATATTAGAACAGTAAATAATGTGCAGCCATGACATCAATGTCCACTTAGTCCGTTCTTAAGATATAAATTGATGTTAATCTACTCATTTGCATGAAATATGTCTGGCTAATTACTTTCAGTAAGACGTTTTCTGCAGTCTCAATATTGTATTCACACGAGCGGTTCTGCTTCTCCGATAGTTATGCTGATTCTTTGCTGACAGCTCCTGTCAGCTGACCCGCGGCTCTCGCTCGTGTCGGCTTTCTGTCTGATATTCTCTAGATTTTCTGCTCACTAGTGTGCATTTGAAGGAGGGAAATAAAGATAAATCATTGTGAAAACTATAAAAACAATGCTTTTATTTTGTGCTTCAAGGTTGCACTTACATAAGTGATAAATAAAACAGCATGTATAAACGATGAAGATAATAATTTCATTGACAGGTTGTCTGCAATCCTAACACATTTCACCCAATGCCTGGACTTCTTCATTATACCAGTTTATGTATTCACATGTACTGCTTATATAGTTTGTTTAGAGTTATAGACGGTATATATGTAAGCAATACTACTATCCGGAACCAGCTTTTGAGCGACAAATAATATTTTTTTCTATTATCCATTGTGTGAGGAGTGTGGTTAACTCCTTATTTGTGCAGCTCACATGGGTGAATTACCCCTGAAGCTGGTAGCACTGACCATATATCCTTTTCACCCTCAAACAACTAATTTAATTTTTTTGCAGTGTGGCAGGGGCAATATCCAGATGAAAGAGGCCACTGCCATCAGGGAATACCGTTGCCATGAAAGGGTGTACCTGGTCTGCAATAATGTTTAGGTAGGTGGTACGTGTCAAAGTAACATCCACATGAATGCCAGGACCCAAGGTTTTCCCAGCAGAACATTGCCCAGAGCATCACACTGCCTCCGTCAGCTTGCCTTCTTCCCATAGTGCATCCCAATGCTATCTCTTCCCCAGGTAAACCAGGCACACGCATGCGGCCGCCCACATGATGTAAAAGAAAACGTGATTCATCAGAGCAGGCCACCGTCTTCTATTGCTTCAATGTCCAGTTCTGGCACTCACGTGTCAGTTGTAGGGATTGCCAGTGGTGGACAAGGGTCAGCATGGGCAATCTGGCCGGTCTGCTGCTACACAGCCCCATACGCAGCAAGCTGCGATGCACTGTGTGTTCTGAAACCTTTCTATCATAGCCAGGATTAACTTTTTCAGCACTAAGTTAGATAGTGTTTGTCGTGAACATAGAGCTTGCAGTTATTTATAAGGGATAATTCATAACTGCAGTGTAAATAGGTTGTATCAAATTAATCCTTTGATAAGTTAGTGTGACATGGTTCTCTTCGAAGCTGTTAGATCAATGGGTTTTGTGTATGTTAAGCTACCCAGAGGGGGCTGGTAGATAAGGGTAGCACCTTATACCATTTATGGCAGGATGCAAATGTGAAAGCCTTTGAGGATATCTCTTGCAAGACAATGAAATCTAACACCTGTTTGGGAGGCCCCAGACATGCCGACTGCAGAAACAGGGTTGTATGGTAATGACAGATTCAAGCTGAATAAGGTCACAGGAAAATATCATTTCATTTTCTCCAATATCATACATACCAGAGGCATGTGGGATATGCAAATGAAGGGAAACTTATGACCTGTTGTGTGGAGGCAAAATCAGGTTTGTAAGTCATATGAGTGAGAAGTTAGGATAGAGTGACAAAAACCTGTCTCTACAGCATAATCATAAAACCCTAATTTGCATTCTACAGTTCTGTTGGTTCTGACCTCCCAGGAAAGGGGGCTGTGGGCTCTGTAGCTTGGTTTTAAAACTGTATTGAAAATGTAACTCGGGGTTCTCTCTGAGGGAGTCATTTGATTGAAGAGGTTCCATTTTGTCTGCTTCTCCCAGCACCAGAAACTTGATTCTAAGTGAGGTATCAATTCTGTGTTTTATCCTTTTTATTTTATAAGAAACAATTGCACTATATTTGTATGTCTTTTATTATCTTTTTATCTTAAGCATTGTGGATGTATTTTCCATATTAAATTACACTTACTAAGTTCTAGTCTCTGTGTTCTTACGAATTCACGCGACAGTTTGGTCCAGACGCTACCTAATTGAAACTGTGCAAACCTTGTGGTTTATGTGAACTCTGATTAAAGTAAATTGTGCTAGATTAATGCTAGGGAGAACCGAAGGCTTCCTAAATAACAGTGTCAGCTCTTGTCTGAAAAACCTTGGTGGTGGTAATTAGTATCGCAAAGCTAGTGTGTGGCATAGATAGGGAAGGATTTAATCATTTTAGACAGACCAGGTGGTTGTTGTTTGGGTAACCCTGTGTCACATAAGCATCACGCAGACTCAGGTGAGTGCTGTTCGTGACAGTGTTCCTCCTTTTCTTTTCTTTAAAACTGGAGGAGGGAAGAAGGGGAAGGTGGTGGGGGGGGGGGCTATAGTGGATTCAGATACAGTACAAGACAACATTTCAAAAGCTATTCTAACAAAAAAGATTTTTTTTTTTTTTTTATAACTTTATTTATAAAGTACCAACACACTGTGTTCACATACAATGTAGAAAGCCAAAGCCAGCCAGAATAGGTGACAGTATATACATCTGAAGGGGGCTGTTTGACAGCCCCAGCCTTTACACAGAAGAACGTACAAAAAAGGTAACAAAACGGCAAATAATGTACACGTTCCATTAGATGGCCTGAACTGCATCAAGATATTAAATTCCAAACCATTGAATGATATATCGGAATGTGAGGTCTGTTTTCTGTAATGTAATAAGGAAGGGAGGGAGAGGGATGGAGAGGGGGGGATAGACTGAGACAAAACACTGGACTCCCAGCAGACAGCGCTACTCTCTATTTGAGAACAGAATCAACACTTAACAACAAATTTGACAGGTTATAAGAAGAGGGATGAAGTATCCTGATGGTGAGCGCTGGTGTCGTGTGGACTGGAGGGGTTATAATATATAAACCAATCGCACCAGATTTAAGAGAATTGTGGGATTTATTGTTTAGGTATACCAGCATTTTTCCATTGAGGCCAGGAACCAAATTTTATTTATGACGTGCTGTCTGGATGGGGGGGTCTGATTTTTTCCAGTTCTTAGCCACTAGGCATCTGGCTGCGTTATGGATTTGTATGGACAACTTCTCTGCATACTTATCAAGGGCGTCTAGCGGAGAGCCCAAGAGGAAGGACCAGGGACATTTAGTAATTTGAATTTGTGTAACTTCACTTATAGCAAAAAATATTTTAAGTACATAATGTCATGGCCTGAAATAGTTGTAAAACAACAGGGTATATGTGAAAATATAATATGCATGTGTGAATGGCCAGTGCGTATTAGCATAGGGATCATTTCCTTTTCTTACAACAAAATTGCCAACTTTTTCAATGGAGATTATACCCTGGTGCCACTGACAGGTAACTGTGTTTGACTATTTGTATTCTGAAATCTGCTCAGATGTATGAACACTTGAAGAAAGAATAATTATATATAACAAATCTTATAAATTCCCCTTTGGAAATTTGAGGAGTTAGAATGAATGAAAATGACCAACACCTGATAATCACATTCTCACACATTAACTGCAGTTTGTATCAATAAAAATCATATTTTGCTCTCTGTGTTGGGTGGAGGTCTCATGGCTGCCCCCTGTATTGTGAGACAGTGACAACGTTGCCCTTTGTATTGTGTGGTGGTCACAAGGTTGTCCTCTGTATTGTGTGGCGGTGACAAGGTTTCTCTCTGTATTGGGTGGAGGTCTCATGGCTGCCCTCTCTATTGTGAGACAGTGTCAAGGTTGCTCTCTGTATTGTGTGGTGGTCACAAGGTTGTCCTCTGTATTGTGTGGTGGTCACAAGGTTGCCCTCTGTATTGTGTGGCGGTGACAAGGGTGCTGTGTGGTCTTCTGCTGCTGTAGCACATCCACTTCAAGGTTTGATCTACTGTGCGTTCAAAGATGCACCAACAATCATTCCACAGTAAGTCACAGATCACATTTCTTCTCCATTCTGGTGTTTCGCCTGAACTACAATTGTAATTTTTGACCATGTCTGCCAGAAAGGGGAAGCAAAGATTAGCTCCGGGGCAAAGACTCGACTCAGCAGCCTATTAGGAACATTTTAAAGGAAAAAAATGCAGGTGGCCCAGCCCACGATTGGACCAGACGGGGAGCAGATGCCCCCCTAATCCCTAGCCATCCCCTGATAGTTGCATTAACTAGCAGATGTTCAGGTATACCTAATAAAGTGGACAGTGAATGTTTATATATTATAATCAGTATAGATACATACAATAGACAGTGTATTTTATAAATATTTATACATAGATTTGAGTTTTAATATTTTATTTATCTTAAGTTTTCAGCACCCTGTACTGTGCATGTATGTTTCTGTTAAAGCACTTTAGAAATAAAAACAATCAACTACTATTTGTATTTTTGTTTTCAATGGTCAACAAAATAACATACCTTCACCTCACAACTGTACCGATTGCATCAGGATAGTCCTCATTTTAGGGCACGAACCTGATTAGCCAGGAGCTTGTCCCAGCAAGAGGGACAGCTAGGACGTATTTCCACTCTTCACTTTACATCCATCCTGTGTGATCCTGTTAGTGGTGCACTCTTTATATAAAGGAGGATGGGAGGGAGATGTAAGTGGTTGGAGGGAAGTGCAAGCTATGCCCTCCATGGTGTTGGCCACACCCCCACACAGCTGGCCACACCCACACATTACTGGCCACACCTCCGGTGGGATGACACTTCTCACAATAAGCCCTTTATAATTTTCAGCCCCAGGTCCATATGGCCCTTAATTTGGCCCAGACTCTTCTCATTGAACGGTTTAAATTTTTCTACCCCCATAGAACCCACCATTTACCTTGCAAATCCATGCACTTCACAGTAAAACTATAGAGATAAATAAAGAACCATCTCATTGTCTCAAATTCAGCAAGTTTATGTGCTAAATGTACCATTTCAGGACACATAGAGGGAGATTCAATTCAAACCGCTGGATATATATATATATATATATATATATAAAATGTGCCGCTGGACATCAAGCGATGTACGCTGTGCACATTGCCACCTATTATGGTAATGGTTATCTGCTTATGTGTCTGAGCAGCTCTATGGGGAGCGAGGAGAACTGAGCGGAGTTTTCAGCCTGAACATGGAGTGTCTCCGCTGACTGTTACAGAGGCACACCGCGTTAAATTGAATCTCACCATTAATGTGCCTTTATCATCAGTGTCCAGAAATCTAAAATTTAATACAATGAGCCTGATTTATTAAGGAACGCAAAGCTTAGACAGGTCAGATCCTCCGTTATACAAAATGATTCTCCCTGCTGCCCACTAACCGCCAATGTTAAATAGACCCATTTTATCAATTGCAACAATAGGGACAACTATGAGCCTCAGGGAGGGCCCAGGTCTGTTGCGGAAAAAGCATCAACTGTGGGTTCAGTGATGCATTTAAGAGTTATTCTGAACATAATTACCAGTATGCTAAGTTATGTACAATTGAGTGCTCATATTTTTACAATTATAGAATTAGATGAAAGTATAGGGAATCAAGAGGTGAAAACCTTTTTTTTTTTTTCTTTTTTTTAAAATAATTTTAGACTGGTGCAACATTCATAAATACAATCTCACTGACCATAAGTTGCTAAAGTCACATTGCTGCCATTGGGTTTTTCCATTCAGCAGCGGTCAACGTTCCTAAACTTGATAAACCCTTAATAAGGAATTCTCATTATCTCCTCCTCAGTTAGCTGCGAATTTTGGCCAATTTAGAAAAGATTAAACTTATCAAATGTGTCTCCCCAGCCACTAACAGACAGTTCTCCAAAGTGGCAACAGTTCACTAAAATCGCCACTAGATGGCACCTCTGCCTTCTCTTAAAATTGTATTAGGTCTAATCCGTATTTTAGCTTTATATTATATCTACTGCAGTCTTAATGCTCATGATGGAGTAAAAACAAAACAGCAACATTAGGTACACAGATGTAGGAAAGAGGATCACAGTTTAAAACTGTTACTTAAGTATATGAACTATATTACATATTATATATTACATTACATAAATCCAATTGTATAAGTACAGCTGAGAATACTGAAATTGTATGAAAAATGAAGGCATTGATCCTTGTGCATGCACAGGATAAATTTGGTTATACATGGATCTCAAGGCTTGTAACACAATTGTAAGAGGCGCTCACAATCTTGTTCCAACTCTATTTACTTTCTGTAAGTCCTAACTGTGACATTTATCTAAATATGTATTGAACAGGAAAGTCCCTATTGACACAACTCTTCTAATACATATTATTACTGCTCCTATCCACAATATAACAAAATAAACTTTACTAATAAGGGAACCTGAATACATATTATATATACGAAGAGCATGACTTGGTGAAACGGCCCACGCTTTAACCTAGATGCAAGCTGCCATTGAGATCGTTTATGACCCATCTCTACACCAGATTTTTGTTTTTCAGGTTTGATAGTGGGACTGAAAAGCGGATATCTTGCATAAAGGAGAACATCATTAATAAGTATGGTTAGGTTAAGTTTTCCTCCCAAATGTTGTTTCATATAACTCCTGACAGTAAGTGGACAATGTGCGCTGCCTTTATTTCAAGAGACCAATATTTCAGTTTCTTTTCCTTAAATAAATTACAAGCGCATATTTCTGGAAAATTAAAATAATGAATTCTGCCTGATGATATAACACACGCATAAAAGGAATAGAAGACACATTTTTTAAAAAATGTATTTATAAAAACAATTGGATAATTAGCCTCAATGAATTATCCAGGAATGAAATGGTGGTATTTCCCTGGGGTCAATCCATACATCTCATTATTGGAAGCAACCAAGTAAACCAAAACCAATTAGTCACTGTGCCAACATGCAAGCACCCAAAGAAACACTAGGGCCGTTCTAAAGAACAGTCAATCAGGACCCACAATGCTCTAAATTCCAAGGTTCAACATAGAATCCTCTTCAGTCGTGTCAGGTCTGCAGAAGGTATCTGAAGAATTCTCCCATCTTGTAAGTAAGTAAAGTTAACTGATAATACACAGAACAGAAACTGGACCGGATGGTCACAAGAGCTAGAATCGGCAGATACAACTCCCCAATACAATCCCCCCACCCCCACTGGACATTAAAATATTATTTCTAATAATTACAATTTCTGATGCATCTAAACTGATAAATAAGAATAAGACAGGTGGCACACAGTAGCTTTTATTGCCCACACATTTCAGCCCCTGGAAATTGGGCACTTAATGGCTGTAATTGCCTATTCAGTGCAGGCAGTGTAAGCTCTGAGCTCTCGTCATACGAGAGATGATGAGCTTTATGAACTCTGCCGGGGGGCTCCCATGTTTCACTTGCGTTAACCTAATTAAGATGTATGTCATAAATACAGAGAGCTCTACATTATGGTAAAATATGAACTGATGATCAATTTTAAATCCATTTGTAGTTAAAACAGGAGAATAAGTAGGCAGTATGATGATATACTCTTAAACATATGACTCAGTACCAGGTCCAGTGTATATGTATGCATCTAAACAATAGTCACTGACATCATTACTAAGATAGTCAATATCCAATAGGTCTGCAATTGTGTTAATCATTCCCTCTCAAAATTAGTAGGCGCCGACCTTCTGTTGCTTGTCGTGTCTCAATCTGTGTGCCCAGTGGTGAAATATTTAGTGTATTGCACCTCATAGAGGGGCTCATGTACAGTTGGATGCATTTGTGCCACGGATGTACTGAAAAGGGCATTTACGTGCGTATGTTTATTAAACATGTGTCAGTAGTAATACATAGCATTTGCGACACATGTTAGGAGGGGTATTTCTTGTGGTTGGCATTAGTGACATTAAATGGACAAGCTTAGACATATGATGAAGCCAAAATCATTATCACGCACCTGCCCCGGGCTTCTGGGCGCATGGCAGTCTCGCCTTAATCAAGGACAGGGTAGTTCGGCTGAACAGCACATCCGACAGTACACTCTACCCAGTAGAACGCTTTGGGTGGCGTTTAAATCAAGTTTCTCTCAATTCTGAGCTTATTTTAGATTGATTGTAGATTGCTAAATTATCTCCGAGCACCTTCGTAATAAAAATAGATTGATAAATATACACACACAGGGAACACTTTCGACCATACATTTGTGTTTTGTTTTTTTATACGACACCTAATACTTTTATTGAAAATGAAATGTTGACTTTAACAAAATCCTTTGAAAATGCATATAACCGTATGGCAAATTTATTGCTCGCATCCGCCAAAGAATGTGCCCAAATGAGCATACGCTCTAAGAGGTGTGGGGTACAGCTAATACATAAGGTTGAAGGATAACAGCTGTAGCCGGTGGTGGGGAAAGTGCGTCTGGCTAATGTAAGGCCAATAAGTATTATCAGCTGCGAATAAGTAAAGTAGCTGTTGGTGATTGGCATTTCTGTGCAGCTTTCAGTTCTGTAGTGCAGTTGAAACGAGGAGAGTAAGTGGAAAATGCATGGATGAAAGATGAACTAATCATTGTATACATTTAAGGTAGTCTGCTGCTAGCAATTTTGACTGTTCTGAACCATGGGCACTTAATTTACGTTCCATGATAGTGGCACAGGCATCAACACAATGCTTCCCTGCGTCCGTATCCTTCTTGGATTTGGTGACAAACAAGAAGTAAGCTGCATGGCCATCAGCATGCCCCTGACCGTCTTGGGCTTCTTGATACATTTCTCCGCCGTTATCTTGGGGTTATCCGTCAAGCTTGGAGTCGCAATCTGACCAATGTGCTTGCTGATGGGCACAGAGATGAGCCACTAGTTCCCCAGGAATGCAGATAAGTAAATACTCAGAACAACTCTGTCTTTGGTGTGAGGACAATCCTCAGCACCACCTTGTTGTAACTTCTTAGCCATGTCTTAGGTCTCAGGTCCTCTTAGGGATACCACTAGGCATGTCACTCCCTTTCTCACCATCCCATCCAGCTCCTTCAGTAGCTGGCAAGCAATTTCTCCACTGTGGAGGAACGCCTTGTATTTTCTGTAATTGTTGGCATTAGTTTCTCGTGCTGCCATCTTCTGGCCAATTGGGTTTCTTTGGTTGATGTATACATTCTCACTTTGGAGATGTCTGACCCAATCATGGTTTTAGTAGGAGATCTACAATCAGTATCTTAATTGTAAGATAATTACCTGTCTGGTGTCTTCTTAGTAGCATCTGGGCCCGATTCCAGGTGTCCAATAGTTCATGCTAACTTTTAAGCACCACAATCAAGGGTGCGCATACGCATTTTAAAGTAACAGCATCTATATTAGTCCAGATTTGACATAATCCAGACACCCATTATAGGTTTTGCTTCCTGACCCGTATGCTCTTTGGTTACTCTTGCTGACCTTCGCTTTGTTTGTAACCATTGTTCCTTTCTGTTTGACCTTAGTTCCTGTTTTGATCACAATATATCACCTGCTGTTTTGTATCGCTTTGGCTTAAAGGATGCCACAGATAGGCTGGAATAAAGTTCCATGCACAAGGCCTATAATGCATTTGAGAACCTGCTGAAAAGGTCAATGGTATACACTTATATGACTTGGTCTTTCAAGGTCTGGAACAAAACAATCACTTCTAGAGTCACATTAGGAAGTTTCTTGCTGAAGCTATTATCAAGATAACTGTGGCCTTCATTCCGAGAGAAACCGCAAGAGGTTCCACACTGGCGAATTCAGCAAGATGATCACTATAGCTGAAACTTTCATCAGTCGACTCAAGAGATATATCCAGGCTATGTGCCTTGACCTGCAAGGAACATATCATGTTTGGCACAAACTTAGAACATTTACTTGACAAATAGATTTTGTTGGAGGAGGATAGTTATTTTGGTAGATTAAATAAATAATCACTACCACGAGATTCACGGAAAGCAGATGTGGTACCAATGTTTACAAAGGGAAAAAAATTGAAACCATAAAATTATAGACCTGTGAGCCTGACTTCTGTGACAGGTATTACTATTTTTATTATTGTTCATTTATATGTCTAGAAAATAGTGAAAGAGATAAAGGCGCGCTTATTTAAATAAATGAAATGTGTACAAGTCAATAAAATCATTTGAGACAGCAGCCAAGGACACATAAGACCAATGCGCAAGTGCAAATACAAGAAAAATGTTGTCCGACGCTCAGAAACAAACAATGTATAAAAATCACTGTGTGCACAATATAGCTATATTGGGGTTAGGTTCACCTGCCAGCGTCAAGGCATCTTCTGTAGGTGAGTCCCTAAGCTAGTGACACAAATTTATATTCAGGGTGTTCCATTTAAAACCTTCCCCATTTATATGACGGCACAAAATTCTGCAGCGCTGAAAAGGGGGGGATATAGAGCATAGTACAAAAACTAAGAGAGCCAACAAGCAAAATACAGAAATAAGCAGAAGGCAAAATACAGAGCATTCAAGATGTAACAATAATAGGAATTTTGTACAGTCCTGCAGACATAATAGGCAAGATATAGAACAAATAAAGTGTAGTACAGAAAATGAAAGAGAATCAGGCACGCACAGCAGGATGAGATGGGAGCAGAAATTGTTTGTAGGGATTCTGACGGAAGTGATTCTGAAATATATTGTAGACAATAATTTGGTAACACCGTGTCAGAGTGGTGTCATGAAGGATCAGTCATGCCTAACATATGAATAGTTTTCATGAAGATGCAAGTAAATAAACAACGCAAAACCGGTTTTATGGCAGGTGTGTTAGTATATTTCCACCATGGAAAATTAACATAAATAAAAAGAACAAGTCGCTGCAATACCAATATTATATGAAATTATATTTTATAACAATCTAGAGCATCTCAAAAAATTCCCAGGTAATTAGGTTCCTTCCTCAATAATGTTAAATGCAAAAAACAGGACTCTTGGATCCCCACTGTCATCAATAAAATGACAATCAACTGACGCGTTTCATCCGCTAGGAGCAGACTTTTTCAAAGCAATAATATGGTGTATCCCATGTCCGTCTTTATAAAGGTTAATACTTGGTTTGAATTAACCAATCATTAAACTACCATGAGTACTGATCATTCACATCCCATGGGGGATTCATGAATTAGAAAACATCTCCTAAAGGAATTTAATTCATTTTAACCCTGTCACAAATATTATTATATCACGATACCACACAAACATTTATTAAATAAATACAGGAAAGATCCTATATAAAATAATCAAATACATGATACAACATATAATATAAATGATTCTTTAAAAACATACTAAAATACATAATCAATAATCGATAAATGACAGCGACCTGTTCTTCTCAAAAAAATATATTAAAAAGAAATATATGTGTATTCACATCCTTTGGCTCCAACACCTCTAATACATTTTCTAGTACATGCCAAATATTGTTTCCTATAATCAGTCAAAAAAAATACAAATCACATCATTCTAATTATTCATAGATCAGATTTTGTATATTAGCTATGTATAAAGAAGACTTATAATCAAGAGGCTCAATATAAAAATATGATTAAAATAAAAATAAAAATACAAAAAAAAACAAAAGCAAAAAAAAACAATTACAAACACCTTATAAAGAAAAAGACATCAGTTATATAAAACACAACCGCCTCTATATAGGAGTAATGGAGCATGTATAAATATAAATATAAAGCTAACCCTATATATATGCATATAAAACTTTCACATACACACTAATATGTACATATAAAAGCATATGCATACATACACAGGGTCGGACTGGGCCATCGGGGGGTCAGGCTATGCCCTGGTAGACCCTGACCATGATCGCTCCCCTTTCGTTGGTGGGGGAGTGGGTAACTTTAAAAAAAAAATGGAAAAAAAATACTCACGTGACCGCGGCGCTCCGCGACTCCTCTCTGCTCTGTTCACACTGAATGTCGAGCATGACATCATCAGCCGACGTTCAGTGAGGAGCGGCGCAAAGAGGAGTCGGCAAGAAAAGAGAAGACAAAAGACAGAGGAAGAGAAGAAAAAAGCTGATAGAAAAGGTAAGTGCAAGAACGGAAGCAAGGGGGAGTAAAGACAGCATGGCAGAGAGTGAAGGGGGACCACAGACACCATGGCAGAGAGTGAGAAGGGGCAAAGGCAGCATGGCAGAGAGTGAGAACGGGCAAAGGCAGTATGGCAGAGAGGGAAAAGGGCAAAGGAAGCATGGCAGAGAGTGAAGGGAGGCCAAAGCAGCATGGTAGAGAGTGAAGGGGGGACAAAGCAGCATGGCAGAGAGTGAAGGGGAGCCAAAGCAGCAAGGCAGAGAGTGAAGGGGAGCCAAAGCAGCATGGCAGAGAGTGAAGGGGGGCAAAAGCAGCATAGCAGAATGTGAAGGGGGGCCAAAGCAGCAGGGCACAGGATGATGAAGGGGTGCCCGAAGAAGGGGGGGAGCAAAAGCAGCATGGCACAGTGTGATAAAGGAGGGCCAGGAGAAGGGGGGAGAAAAAGCAGCATAGAAGGCATAGTGTTATCATAAGGAGGCTGCTAAATCCACCAAGCGATTAGACTCCTGATCATTCTCAGGCAAGCTACACACAGCTAATACACAAGCTTCCCTTTCATGATAAACTTTGAGCATGTGATATACCTTTTGCCTCTTTTGGCCCTCATCTTCTGCCACTACATAATTGACATCATTAATGTGCTGTACTATGGTGTAGGGGCCCTCCCAGGCAGCCTGCAACTTGTTCTGCCGCTTAGGGATCAGATCCAGAACCTTGTGCCCCTCCTCAAATATGCATTTTCTTGCATTGCGGTAATACCACAGCTTCTGCTTTGCTTGCGCAGCTTTCAGGTTGCTCTGTGCCACCCCCATTAAGGACTGCAAATTTTCCCTAAACTGCACTACATAGTGTACTAGTGACATTTCTGTAATGATCAATTTCCCTTCTCACTCTTCCCTAATCAAATGTAACGGGCCGCGCACCCGGCGCCTGTACAAGAGTTCAAAGGGTGAGAAGCCAGTGGATTCCTGCGGTACCTTGCGGTATGTAAAGAGGAGGTGCGGAAGGAATCTCTCCACTCCACAAAACTCCTAAGCATTGGTTTTAGGGTGCAATTAAGGCGTTCGTACAGCCCCTTGGCCCGCAGCTGATACGGGGAAGTAATTAAATGATTCACCTGCATCTTTCTACATAGACTCTGCATGAGGTTAGACATTAACTGGGTACCTTGATCAGTTAACATTTCTTTTGGAAACCCCACCCTGGAGAAAATAGTTATAAGGGCATCTGCTACCTTGTCTGAGCGAATGGAGGAGAGAGCTACTGCTTCTGGTTACCTAGTACCATATTCCAATACAGTCAGAATGTACTCTTTCCTTGAGCAACTGGGAATGGCTAGGGGACCCACAATATCCACAGAAACCCATTCAAAGGGTTCTGATATGACGGGCAGGGGAATGAGAGGGGCCCTTCCCAACAACCTGGCACACATGGCATGAGCGACAGTACTTGGCTCAGTCAGCATGCCAGGGCAGTAAAAATTATGTACCAAACAAGCTTTAGTTCTGGCAACATCCAAATGTTCTGCTAGGGGTATCTCATGGGCCATTTTCAGCAACTACATCTGGATGCATACTCGTGACATTTTTCGCTCTGTACAAAAGGCCATTTTCCCAAAAAATTCTGTCTTCTGCACCTTCAAGACAGGTTTGACTGACCCTACTCCTCACTGGTGATAAACTAGGATCAGTGTTTTGTTCTGCCTTGAAGGTATCACTTCCAAGCTTGTCAGTGGGAACACAGCATTGGGTGGCTCATTCAAATCACTGACTGAATGTGCAGCTCCTACAGTGAGGAAAGGGGGTGGAGGGGAATTAATTTCTAGTGAACTTCCCTCCACACTTTCCAGGATTACTGCACTGCTCTCTGGATCACTACTGCAAATACATTTGATACATTTTCACACTTTGGGACACCTTCAGAATTGGGTATATGTAAATTGACCTGATTACCTAAAACATTAGCAGACATGGTCTCACATTTAGGCACAATCTCACACATTTTGCCCTGATCAAATCCACAACCTAGGGGATTTAAAGGGCTAGTCTCTCTATCAAGAGCATTATCATCAAACACATTGGTACATAATCCCTCCCTCTGCATCACAGGTACCTGCAAATCTGCATGAGTATTCTCAGCAGCACATAAAATTTCATTACATATTTTTGCACTTTTTTTATGTTGGCCAGCAGAGTTTATCTGGGAAAGATTAAGGTTAGTTTGCATCCGCGCATCAGAAATTATATCATTTCCATTTATATAAGCAGCGTGCATCCTTCCCAAATCAGTCCCCAACAGTACCATGGCAGGCAGATTTTCTAGTACCCCAACGTCTCGTATTCCTCTGCCAGATCCCCAATCTAGGTACACTCTGGCTAGGGGTACTGCAGAATGTTGGCCCCCCACCTCCTTCCCGGTAATAATGTTCTCTGGGCTCACTAGAGCTGGATGTACAAGAGTCAGGTCTGCACCAGAGTCTAACAACCTAAGTGTGACCTGGTGTCCTATCTTAACTGCTTGCAGATTGGCTCTGGGGCATTCTTGGGGTCCTACTGCACACAGGACGGCTGGGACTGGCTTTCCTGCCGGGCCCCCACAGGAGAAGGAGTTGTTTTCTTCTTTATGGGACAATTGACACTGATGTGCCCCACTTCATCACATGTAAAACACCTATGGCCAGTTGCCAAAACAGGTTTTCCCCCCCGCCCCCCAAAAGGTGCAGCAGCAGCTGGTTTGGTTGACAGGGAACTCAGGGTGATACTCCAGGTTGCCTCTCTTTTCATGTAGTTTGCCCTGGCACCCCGCAACTCTTCTTCGTTACAGGAGCCCTGGTAACTGTGTACTTGTCGGCCAGGCTGGCAGCCGCGTGCGCTGTCTTAGGGTCACGATCCACAACCCATTCCCTCAGCTGGGCACAGTGTGAGGAACTGCTCATGGAGAATAAGGTGGGGCACTTCCTAGTGAAGTGGGCAGAATTCGGGAGATTGCCACACTCGCCCTGGAGTCCGGGAGACTCTCGCAAAATGCGGGAGTCTCCCGGACATTCCGGGAGAGTTGGCAAGTATGTATAAAATAAGTCAGTTTTGTTATTTTTAACATCAATACCTGACCCACTGACAAATGCAACAACATATTGGGCCTGATTGCATTTTATAAAAAGGGCATGGAACTTGTGCATAATTCTGACTGTATTCAAATACAAACATATCTCAAGTAAAGTTTCCATTCGGGTGTCAGTATGCTCTGTCTAAACGATACTTGCTTTATGTAGACAGACAGAACAGACTGCAGTATACGCACAAGCGTCTGTTTACTCCAGAGCATATAAAAAAAAAAAATTATAAAATAAACGATCAACTCTTAACAGTATAATCATTAATAAAAATATGTATTTATTTATTTTTTTTTTTACATTTAAAACATAATCACAGATGTTTTTAATGCATATTGTGTTTTTAATGCATATTGTGTATACAATGCAAAGAAGTCTATCTTCTTTGCATTCACATGTTCTGTGCTATCTAGTGGCACACATATGTGTAGTTTTTCATACAAAGACTATGCGGTGTCAGTCATCACTATCAGTCGGAACTTACGCCTGCCCTGTAGCTGCTGCAAGTGATACAGCTTAAACCAGACTTACGAGAAACACAGGACTTGAACCGCCCGCATCTGCACCTGTATGCCCTTACATTCATCTCCCCTTTCCCTCCTCCGTTCCGCGTTCAGACATGCATTGCATTCTGTGGTATAATGTCAGTTTCTCAATTCAACTGTTATAGCTGTTGCCATTTCTGCTCCTCCTTTGGTGATCTCTGTGACTTTCTTGGTAACAGCAACTGCTGCCATAACTTCTGCAAAAATAGAGGTGTCCTGGTTCTGTGTCCGGAAAAAGGTGCCCTCATGCTGTTTTTGCTCCCCTTCACCTGTCTCCCGTTTCATACTGTGCCTTCCTTGCTGCTTTTGCTCCCCTTCACCTGTCTCCCCTGTGCCCTCCATGCTGCTTTTACTCCTCTTCACTTACCTTTCTATTACTTTCTTTCTTCTCTTCTATTTTCTTTTCTTTCCTTCTCTTCTTCTGGTGGCTTTTCTCTGTGCGCTCCTCGCTGCAATTTTTTTTTGTATGGTCCCTGGTGGAGCCGCAAACAATATTCGTTTGGGCCGCGAGTTTGACGCGTCTGGTGTACATTGTTGCATAAAATGCAAATAAATATAGTCTATATAACAATGGTGGGCAATAGGTGAATCTCTGAGCCTTCATCTGTGACCTCCAGCTTCTTCCTGCTTTTATTGTCAGATTTGTTTGTTATAGCTTGTAACACTTGTTTAAAATGTCTGCTGATATGTTATTATAGATAGCTGTCTCTTTGATTAAATGTGTCATTTTAATTTAGTTACTGAGATTAAGGGGTATATTTACTAAACTACGGGTTTGAAAAGTGGAGATGTTGCCTAAAGCAACCAATCATATTCTAGCTTTCATTCATTTAATGCATTCTACAAAGTGACAGAATCTGATTGGTTGCTATAGGAAACATCTCTACTTATTCAAACCCACAGTTTAGTACATATACCCCTAAGAGTAATGTGTGGCACTTTTGAAGGTCAGAGGCCCGCACCATGTGGCCCCGGAAATGTATCAGGTTAGCCATCACTGATAAATAAGATAATAATTATAAAGAAGATTAATTAATCCTGAGATCTAGAGGAGTCATCTCCCTACCTTCCCACCACTCTGGAAGTAAAACCTTGGCTTGAGAGAATACATTGTTCAAAAAAAATAATGCGCAAACTTTATTCAAATACTTTGAATAGTATTGAATTACCTTCACACAGCATGGATATTTGCTCATTCTTTTGCACAAACGTAATAATTTTATTTAGTGAGGTTGATAGAATTCTGTTTTTTCTATGTGTTTCTGACTCAAGGTTGCTGTGTACCACTGTTTACAGCTTGTGCCTCAGTCCGTGAGTCATGATGAGAAGGGAATGTGAGGTTTAAGGAGAAGGCAAGGTTCATGCAGTGGCAAGGTGCCCACTCGCTTTTACATGTTAATCAGCTGAATAATTCAGATTTGATATTTCCTATGCATTGTATTCAGAGCATTGTTTTCCAAGTACAAGTGGTTCTGAATGTGAAACTCAGATCACTCACATAAATAAAGCTAAATAAACACAAAACACTTAGTCAATGAAGCAAAATGTGACTGTAGCCAGGAGGAAAAGTAGATATTTTATTTTTCACTACCAAACATAATGACCTATATACTGTAAAATCCAAAACTTTCTGGTATCTATTTTCAAGTATTTCGCTTTTATTTTTTGTGCTAACAGTTTTCAGATTATTTTATGGACATATAAAGATCCATAGGTATAGAGGTCTTCAAACATATAACTTTGTAGTGTCTACTGTACTTTGTGCTAAAGATAAATTAAAATATCGGTCAAATCAATCTGAATTGTTTCTAAATGAGACTAACGATGACATGTCACCACTAATTCGATCACGTGTAATTGCTTTGCAGCGGCAAGATGTAGCCACATTGCTTGTTGTATTCATATCATATTCCCATACAGACACATTGTGCAATAGGATATGATAATAGAATCTCTAATAAGTGACTGATACATATTAACAGTGGTGTAGCTATCAGCATAGCAACAGCACCAGGGATGCCCAACTGCGAACTTAGGATGCCACGTGGGCTTAGGGACATGCCGTTGGCTGTTACCTAATCTTTGCAATCATGGAAGAACCAGCGAAGCCTATTTAGTAGTTGTATGATGATTTCTGATTTAGGAGCTCTGTGATGTCACTGCAAAGAGTACCCATGAGAAATGAGTCTCCAATACCTATTAAAGGATAACTCCAAACAAAACTTAAAATTTAGTTTTGGGTGCAATTCAATAAGATACAATAAAATACAAACTTAGCGTCAGGCAGATATTCCTGCTCAGTGTCACCACTCAACACATCTTTCTTTTGTGACTTCCAGATGATCTGTGTTCATCATCTTTCTTATACATCATTTTCAAGCTATATTTTTCTATGCTATAACCTTGGCAGTATTCCTGACACCTTCTGAGGCCTCTAATATTGATGTTTTTTTTCTGTGTAGCCTGTTGCCTGTCTAAACCTGGCAAGAGCTGGGTTATATGAGTAGACCTGAGTGGGGGCTGTTCTGGGACAGCCGGGAATGTCCTGCACACTCCTTGATTGGCTGCAATACAGCCTCATGCAGCATTTGCTGTTTCCTGTATTGGTACAGAAAGTACTCCCTTACCCTCTGGAAGTGCGGTATCGGCAGGGAAATATAGCCCTGCAGGAGCAGGAAGACACAACCTTACACAGGGATACTAGCTGCCCCTCTGTCCCGCAATCAATTAATAATCACTCATTCAGTAATAGACACAAAACCAAGTAGTGAAAGAATATGGCCACAGTCATTTATTTAAATTCCTGCTTTTAAATCTTAAAAAGAGGGGCATACTGGGCAACTAAATTATCTCTATTAAGCCACATATACTACAGTCAAGTCCATAAATATTGGGACATCAACACAATTCTCATATTTTGGGCTCTATACACCACCACAATGGTTATGAAACAAACAAGATGTGCTTTACCTGCAGACTTTCAGCTTTAATTTGAGGAAATTTACATCCAAATCAGGTGATTACAATGGTTTCTATATGTGCCTCCCACTTTTTAAGGGACTAAAAGTAATGGGACAAACTAAACAATCCTACATCAAATTTTCACTTTTTAATACATTGTTGCAAATCCTTTGCAGTCAATTACAGCCTGAAGTCTGGAAGGCATAGACATCACCAGACGCTGGGTTTCATCCCTGGTGATACTCTGCCAGGCCTCTACTGCAAATGTCTTCAGTTCCTGCTTGTTCTTGGGGCATTTTCCCTTCAGTCTTGTTTCATCAAGTGAAATACATGCTCAATCATATTCAGGTCAGGTGATTGACTTGGCCATTGCATAACATTCCACTTGTTAGCCTTAAAAAACTCTTTGGTTGCTTTTGCAGTATGCTTCGGGTCATTGTCCATCTGCACTGTGAAACACCGTCCAATGAGTTCTGAAGCATTTGACTGAATATGAGCAGATAATATTGCCCGAAACACTTCAGAATTCATTCTGCTGCTTTTGTCAGCAGTCACATCATCAATAAATACAAGGGAACCAGTTCCATTGGCAGCCATACATGCCCACGCCATGACACTACCACCACCATGCTTCACTGATGAGGTGGTATTGTTTGGATCATGAGCAGTTCCTTTCCTTCTCTATACTCTTCTCTTCCCATCACTCTGGTACAAGTTGATCTTTGTCTCATCTGTCCATAGGATGTTGTTCCAGAACTGTAATGGATTTTTTAGATGTTGTTTGCCAAACTCTAATCTGGTCTTCCTGTTTTTGTGGCTCACAAATGGTTTACATCTTGTGGTGAACCCTCTATATTCACTCTTGTGAAGTCTTCTCTTGATTGTTGACTTTGACACATATACACCTACCTCCTGGAGAGTGTTCTTGATTTGACCAACTGTTGTGAAGGGGTTTTTCTTCACCAGGGAAAAAATTCTTCTCATCCACCACAGTTGTTTTCCGTAGTCTTCCGGGTCTTTTGGTGTTGCTGAGCTCTCCGGTGCGTTCTTTCTTTTTAAGAATTTTCCAAACAGTTGATTTGGCCACACCTAGGGGTTGTCACAAATCGGGATCTTAGCCACACTTCTCTCCAGAGGATAGTTCTTGGCTCCAGTGTTCCTGTCTGCATTCCTAAGTGCAGTGTTCCTGACTGCATTACAAGTGCAGTAATCCTGACTGCATTACAAGTGCAGTGTTCCTGTCTCCATTACTAGTGCACTGTTCCTGTCTACATTTCCAGACTGCTAATTCCCCTGCTATATTCTACAATCAGCAAGAAATATGAGCAAGAAGTTCATCCAGGCTGCTAAGTTCTGTTTCACTCCTGCTCCAGCTAGTCCCAAGGGTCCCGAATCGGATCAAGAAATTCAGACGACCGTGACAGTTTGTTCTGGCCCAATGGATCCGCCAGGGGAACATACCCCGAGGGAGGACTCTGTCCAAATATTAGCTGGACGCATTGAGAGACAAGAAACTAACCAGGGGAAAATTTTGAGATTGCTGCAGGATGTTTCTACACGTATGGATACCTTGCAGTTATTCCGCAGTCAACCATCCCATACTCCGCCTGAGCCAGTAATACCTGCTTCACTACCCACTTCATCCGGACTCCATCTTCCCACGCCAGCTAAATACAATGGCGATCCGAAGAATTGCCGCGGGTTTCTCAACCAGTGTAGTATACACTTTGAATTACAACCCGGGAATTTCCCTACTGCACGTACCAAAACTGCTTATATTGTTTCGCTACTATCAGGGCAAGCTCTGGCATGGGCATCACCGCTCTGGGAAAAATCTGACCCAATTTTATCTGATATTGATAGCTTCCTGTCTACCTTTCGCAGAATATTCGACGAGCCTGGAAGAACAGCGTCAGCCGCTTTAGATATTCTGCGGCTTCGGCAAGGACAGCAGACTGTGGGCCAGTATGCCGTTCAATTTCAAACACTTTCCTCTGAGCTGTCGTGGAATAACGATGCTCTTGTTGCGGTCTTCTGGCAGGGCCTGTCTGACCACATTAAAGATGTATTAGCATCTCGGGATTTACCTACAACGCTAGACCAATTGATTACCATCTGCAATCGGGTTGATATTCGGTTCAGAGAGAGAGCTCTAGAAAAGAGGAGGCTGAAACACCCCAAGTTCCTCCCCATTCAACGGGTCTGCGCATTATCTCCTTTCCCTGAAGGACCCATGCAACTAGGCAAAGCACGTCTTTCACCCACCGAGCGACAACAGCGAGTTAGAGAGAAACTTTGCTTATACTGTGCCAGTTCCGGACATCTGCTACATTATTGTCCTCGCAAACCGGGTAAACATACCCTCCTAGCTGACTATGAGGAGGTGAGCCTAGGAGTGGCCCTTCGCTCCCCACAAGGCAAGGACTGTATTATCCCAGTCACCCTGAAACACGCTCAAGACTCCCAATACATTTCAGCCCTGGTGGATTCAGGAGCAGCTGGGAATTTCATGTCTGCCAAATTAGCTGCTGAACTAGCCATTCCACTAGTGAAAATTCCAGTGACCATCTTTCTCTCTGCGGTTGATGGTAGCCGTATTCCAGGGGGTACCATTACGCATCAGACTTCTCCAGTGACTCTCCAAATAGGAGTTCTGCATTCTGAATCCCTTACCTTTTTGGTCATCCCAGAAGCCACTAGTCCTGTGGTTCTCGGGTTTCCATGGCTTCAATTGCATAACCCCCATATCGACTGGTCGACTCCACAAATCTTGGCGTGGGCTCCAACTTGTTTCGAGTCCTGTTTACAACGTGTTCTTCCACATTGCTCCACCTCTGATAAAGAAGTTTTGACAGTTCCTTCTGCCTACCAAGAGTTCACAGACGTTTTCAGTAAGCAGGCTGCTGAAACTCTACCACCTCATCGGGATTGGGACTGTCCCATTGATCTAGTTCCAGGTAAAACTGCACCACGTGGCAGAGTCTACCCTCTTTCTATCCCTGAGACAAACTCTATGTCTGAATATATAAAAGAGAACTTGAAAAGGGGTTTCATTCGACCATCCTCTTCACCAGCAGGAGCCGGGTTCTTTTTTGTAAAGAAAAAGGATGGTGGATTACGTCCCTGCATCGATTACAGAGGTCTCAATGACATTACCATCAAGAACCGGTATCCTCTGCCCCTAATCACAGAGTTATTTGACAGAGTCAAAGGTGCCCAAATATTCACAAAGTTGGATCTCCGCGGGGCCTACAATTTGATTCGCATTAGGCGTGGCGACGAATGGAAAACCGCCTTTAACACCAGGGATGGGCACTACGAATATCTAGTCATGCCATTCGGTCTGAGCAATGCCCCAGCAGTTTTTCAGAATTTCATAAATGAAATCTTTCGGGACTTACTGTACCATACTATTGTGGTATATTTGGACGATATCCTCGTTTTCTCCTCTGATCTCCAGTCCCATCGCAGACATGTTAAAGAGGTCCTCAGCCGTCTCAGAAGGAATAAACTGTATTGCAAGCTTGAAAAATGCACCTTCGAAGTTGAATCCATCCCATTCTTGGGGTATATCATCTCAGGTACTGGTCTCCGTATGGACCCAGAGAAGGTGCAAGCTATTCTTAACTGGCCTCAACCATCTACACTAAAGGCAGTACAGCGATTTCTGGGATTCGCGAACTATTATCGAAAATTTATTCGTGGCTATTCTACTGTAGTAGCACCACTCACCGCTCTCACCAGAAAAGGAGCTAATCCTGCCAAGTGGTCTGAAGAAGCCCAAACAGCTTTTCAACTTCTGAAACAAGCATTTATTTCTGCTCCCATACTCAGGCAACCAGATTTAACCTGTCCATTCTACTTGGAAGTTGATGCCTCATCTGTCGGAGTAGGGGCAGTTCTTTCCCAAAAACCAGCTGATGAGCAATGGCATCCCTGCGGGTTCTTCTCCAGGAAATTTTTACCAGCTGAACGAAATTATGCCATAGGGGACAAAGAACTGCTTGCCATCAAATTGGCGCTTGAAGAGTGGAGGCATTTACTTGAGGGAGCTCGTTATCCTGTCACAATATACACGGATCACAAGAACCTGCTCTACCTTAAAACTGCACAGTGCATGAATCCACGACAGGCCCGATGGGCACTATTCTTTTCTCGATTTGATATCCATGTCACCTTCCGTCCCGGTTCCAAAAATCGCAAGGCCGATGCTCTGTCACGTTCTATGGTGAAAGAGGAAGATTCCATCACTGTGGATCCACGGCCTATTATCAGCCCACTCAGCATCGCAGTCAGTAGACCCGACAATACACCTCCCCAGGGAAAAACTTTTGTTTCTGAGAATCTGCGTAAAAAATTGCTCCAATGGGCACATTGTTCTAGATTTGCCGGTCATGCGGGCATCCGCAAAACTCAATCTTTCATATCGAGAAGCTACTGGTGGCCTACTCTTCATCAGGATGTTCAGCAATTTGTTTCCGCATGTGGCAGCTGTGCCCAACATAAAAGTTCAAGACAATCTTCAGCTGGTCAACTTTTGCCTCTGCCTATTCCCACCAAACCCTGGACCCATATTTCTATGGACTTTGTTTCTGATTTGCCAAATTCTAATAATTTCAATACCATCTGGGTCATCGTTGACCGATTCTCTAAAATGGCGCATTTTGTTCCTCTCCGTGGCCTCCCATCAGCACCTATACTGGCTCAGCAATTTATAAAGGAGATCTTCCGTTTGCATGGGTGTCCTGAAGAAATCGTCTCAGATAGAGGAGTTCAGTTTGTGGCGAAAATCTGGAGATCCTTATGCCAAGCGCTACAGATCAAACTAAACTTCTCTTCGGCCTATCATCCACAGTCCAACGGGCAAACGGAAAGAGTCAATCAGGACCTAGAAACATTTCTCCGTTTGTACATATCTTCTTCACAAGACGACTGGGTAGATCTGCTTCCTTGGGCAGAATTTGCTCATAATAATCATTATCACGAATCTTCTGCTTCTACTCCATTTCATACGGTCTATGGCCTACACCCCAGGGTACCCTTGTTTACTCCACTTCCTACAGCCTCAGTACCTGCCTCTGAAGTTTTCCTAAAGAATTTTGCAGGCCACTGGCGCCAAGTACGGGAATCTCTACTTAAAGCGTCCCAACGCTACAAAATTCAGGCTGACAAAAAGCGACGAGCCATTCCAAGCTTGAAACCGGGAGACAGAGTATGGCTGTCAACTCGCAATCTACGCCTCAGAGTTCCATCTATGAAATTCGCTCCCCGCTTTATTGGACCGTTTAACATCTCCCGGGTCATCAATCCAGTGTCCTACAAATTACATTTACCATCTTACCTCAAGGTACCCAACTCCTTCCATATTTCTCTCTTAAAACCATTGGTGCTAAATCGGTTTTATACACCCAAACTGGTTTCTCCTGAAGTGCAGACTGAACATGGTGATGAATATGAAATTAAAGAGATCTTGGACTCTCGGTTTCGACATAAGACCTTACAATATCTAGTCGACTGGAAGGGCTATGGTCCAGAAGAGAGAGCCTGGATCAAAGCTTCTGATGTCCATGCTCCATCTCTCATCAGAAAATTTCACCGCAAGTTTCCAACTAAACCCCAATCTAAGTGTCCAGTGGCCACTCGTAAGGGAGGGGGTACTGTCACAAATCGGGATCTTAGCCACACTTCTCTCCAGAGGATAGTTCTTGGCTCCAGTGTTCCTGTCTGCATTCCTAAGTGCAGTGTTCCTGACTGCATTACAAGTGCAGTAATCCTGACTGCATTACAAGTGCAGTGTTCCTGTCTCCATTACTAGTGCACTGTTCCTGTCTACATTTCCAGACTGCTAATTCCCCTGCTATATTCTACAATCAGCAAGAAATATGAGCAAGAAGTTCATCCAGGCTACTAAGTTCTGTTTCACTCCTGCTCCAGCTAGTCCCAAGGGTCCCGAATCGGATCAAGAAATTCAGACGACCGTGACAGGGGTAAATGTATTATGCTCCGGTTTTTTCATCTCTTGGTAAATCAGCGACTTTGCAGCTACAATTTAAAGTGGCGCTGGCTTGTAAAGGCAAGCTTGCCTTTACAAGCCAGCGTCGCTTTAAATTTGAGCTGCAAAGTCGCTGATTTCCCGCGAGATGAAAAAACCGGAGCATAATACATTTACCCCCTAATGTTTTTGCTATCTCTCTGATGGGTTTGTTTTGATTTTCCAGCCTAATGATGGCTTGCTTCACTGATAGTGAAGAATCAACTCCAGACCTTTTACCTGCTTAATTGATGATGAAATAATGAGGGAATAGCCCACACATGTCCATGAAATAGGTTTTGAGTCGATTGTCCCATTACTTTTGGTCTCTTAAAAAGTGTGAGGCACATATAGAAACCGTTGTAATTCCTACACCGTTCACCTGATTTGGATGTAAATACCCTCAAATTAAAGCTGAAATTCTGCAGTTAAAGCACATCTTGTTAGTTTCCTTTCAAATCCATTGTGGTGGCGTATAGAGCCCAAAATATGAAAATTGTGTAGATGTCCCAATATTTATGGACTTGACTGTATGCCTGATAATCCAAAATCCAAGGGTCGCGTCTACAGTGAACAATCAACTGGCCACCCAACTGTCAGTCCGGATGACAATATAAACCAAGATAAAATAAAACAAAAACGTGTGCCGGGAACCCCTCCAGGACTATCACCCGGCCAGATCTCCATAGGGTTCCCCACAAATATAATTGCACAGTCCCACCATTTCAAGGACCAGCCCTTAACTGCCACAAGTAGGCTATTTCACACCTTAAATTGACCTCTACCCCCAAACCACTCAATGGTCCTCTCCACTGCTATTTATATATACATATTAAAATTAACCAAGCCAATATCTAACGAAAGCACCCCATATTGCATATATAACCCGGGTGTACAATCTTCCAAATCCCCATAATGCCTACAACGAAAGAAAAGCGGATCTGGACCATCAGACACATGAGATCCCAGATCAATAAGCTACTGGTATTTGGAGCAGTTGTCAAGTCATATAAGTATCTTCTGCCGCTGACAGTGTGAGTTACTGCAAAGACTGCTTTCTGCTACTCATGTTGCCGGCAAATGCAAAAACTTCCATGTATAACTTACAGAGAGAATTTTGTTACTGACAGTATAAATACATACACAGGGCCTGATGTAGAATTTGGTGCATTTCAAAGAAAACAAACGAGGTGCAAAACACGACCAAAAAACAAAACGCAATGACTTCATGCATGCTGACTCAGATACAATATGCATCCAGATCAACAGCATATGCACCAGGCTGACATCAGGTATACATTGAATGTAATTACATACACATCTGTATTAGCAGCAAGTGTGAGATATGGCTGTGTGCAGTGCAGTGTTATTAATCAAATGTGGCTCTTACAGTACCCAAAAACTCACAATGGTGTTCCCCTTGTGGTTAGCTCTACATGAGCCCCAAAGACTGCTTTATACTACTGACAGTGTGGAGCTGCAGTGACCGTTTTTTCTCATCAATAGTGATGGATTCTTCACCGCCTGCTGACTACAGTACCCGTGGACGAGTAAGTTCAGGGGTTTTTCATCCCTTTTTTCCTCTACCCACTGTTGTTGTAGGATCGTATCACTAAAATCTTTAATTCAGTCTGTAGGAAACAGCTCTACCTAACAGGTCACTAACCCAAGACAAATTAGGAGCCATCTGCTGGCCCCCAAAGCTGTTTGACAGTTTATGGGCTAAGCTAGTCTTAAGCCCACATTTTTGATCACCAGATTGTGCTGAACTTAGAGAAAGTGCTGCTGATTTGTTGTTCTCAATTACGCCTGTGAGTATCAGGATTCATCAAGTGCTCCACTAGATTACTTAGATTTTCTTTAGACAGAGGGTCATAGTATCATTGCATACCTCCCGTGTCCCGATTCCAGCTGGACAATCACGATTTCAGTGGACTGTCCTGTTGTCCCGCCCGACTTACAATTTGTCCAGGTATCGGAGCGCCACGCTTCATTTCCATAGCAGCCAGTTTCCCCAGTGGTCTAGGAGAAAGTGGTTCTGTCCTAAAAGCGCTACTGCGCATGCACGAACTGTGCAAACAGAACGTTCGTGGGCAGTGATTGGGCTCGATGGGGGCGTGGCTTATTTGCCCCTCTTTCGGAATTCCAAATGTTGGGAGTTATGTAATTGTGTTTTCACACCTTCAGTTGCATTGTACCATATATACTTGTAAGTTATAATAGCTTTAGCCAATTGTAAAGTGCTACGGAATCTGCTGGCGCTATATAAATAAATGATGTTGATGATGATGATATCAAGGCTTTGACATGAAGTATGGAAAGAAAGAAAATAAAGAAAAAAAGAAAAGAAAAGAAAGAAGATTATGCATAAGAAAAATAAGCAGTGAGAATCCTGGAGTATGCTAGCACGTTCATATGTGACCTTGGTAACACGTGCTCTGTGCTCATTGACAATATCCTGTTTTTTTTCACTTTAGCAAACGGTGGCAACAATTTTATATAAAGCTGTTCTCAAGTAAATAGATAAGTATACGTAAAGCTATGTCAGTAATTAAAACATTAAATAATCAGTTTAATGCAATAACCATTTTGGGATTTTGTATGAGTTAAACAGTTCTGGGACCAATTCTGTTAGGAACAAGCTTATCAATGCTTGAGCAATATTGACTAAAGTGCTCTCCTGTAGTCACTTGTTATGTTAATGTCCCTAATAAGCAATATTCAGCAGCTAAACAGTTCATGCTTGAACATAAAAGGAGATTTGATCAATACAACAGGTAATTATTTAATCTAGGTAGTCAATAGTCAATTTTGTCTTGCAAATAAAAGTGCATATTGTCGTCAGAAAGCATCTGCTGAGCTGAATGGATGTCCTTGCTAACTTCTCGCATGGCATTTTTACTGCACGTGAGGAAATAGTCAAGTACTGAATAATTTGTATGGGATAAGAAAAGAGAATGCAGTGAACTGCTAGTCATCCACTGTTATCAACACACAATTCACAGTATTAACAGTTGTAATATCAATAGTGACCAAAATTAATTACTGAATAGGTTTGTTTCCTCAATAAGAAAACTGTTATTTTGTCATTTCTGATGTTAAAGCATTGGAAAGGACATTTCTATACAACTTTCTAGGAATGAAATAATCAATCACTCTACAGCACAACTCCACATGTCTGGACTATAATAATTGTCAAAGACAGATGATGAATTCCCCAATGGGTCTTTTAATTAACCACTGATCAAAAGTGAACATTGTTTCTCCTATACTGAAACATCAGTCTGTATCTTCCCCTCATGCAAGGTACACATATATGAAATCTCTATAGGGAGAATATGAGTAATAGATTTCAGGGTAATTGTTATGATAATAACTTATACAGAATAATTAGGAAACAATACATGACAGATCCTAAAATCTGAAGTTGCTTACATGGTTTCCAGCAAATCATTGTGAGCAAGCACAAAGGTGTTAATGTATTTTATTGTATGCTTCAAATATCTGTTTTATGCCACCTGACATTGATTGTTTATTCAGAGATGCTCTGGTATCACAATCAATCCTTGTTTATAGCCCAGTAAAGAGCTTCATAAATCCTAAAAGCTTGAAATTCATTTGGCTACAAAGTATCATATTTGGGATCACTCCAAGTTCCAGGTATATTCCTTAATAGGAAACACAAAACGTAAACGCAAAACTTCCATAATTTATGTTTGAGAAGACCTCTGTATGAATTTATAACCATGTTTCATCATTATCAGCTATTTATATATTACCACTAATTCCACAGAGAACTCATGCACATCAGTCCCTGCCTCATTGGAGCTTACAGTCTAAATTTCCTAACCTACACACACACACAGACAGAGAGAGAGAAAGACTAGGTTTCAATTTGATAGCAGCCAATTAACCTACCAGTATATTTTTTGAGTGTGGCAAGAAACCAGAGCACCAAGAGGAAACCCACACAAACACAGGGAGAACATACAAACTCCACACAGATAGGACATGGTCAGGAATTGAACTCATGAACCCAGCGCTGTGAGGCAGGAGTGATAACCTCTAAGCCACCATGCTTAGGGGTTAGCACTTCTGCATATGTATGTGTGAAAATCATAACATGTTTAGTGAAATTAATGTCATATTTCTGCTATTTACAGAACAGACCTATAATATATTTATAGAATCATTTACAAGAACTGTTCTTCGACAAAGGGTAAGGAAATGGTTATAAAACAGATTAGCTTACCAGCACACCATTTGCCATGACATGAGAGTAGTTTATCTGTTTCTGTGTTTTATTTCTATTTTACTTTAAAAAAACAGTTTTGCATTTATATTTCTGCATTTAAATTCGTTATCACAATTTTTATTCAATAGGAATTTTCACTTTTTGCAATATTGAATTTCATTTAATAAAATTATCTCTTTGTCTTCCTAAAGAATTCACATGTCAGATATGCTTGGTTTTTCTTTTTTTATGTAACTTTTTATTACTAGCATCAAACTAGAACAAATAGAATAGGCACAAAGGTGTAGTATATTATAATTGTAAATAATAGGCAACTACAGATACACAGTAAGCATGATATAGGTAAACAAGAAACAATGTTGATGCTTGTTATTTTTAGTTTAATTAAGGAGTGGGGGAAAAGGAGGGAGAGAAGGAGGGGTGCCTCTTGGGCCACATAGTATCAGAAATATAGTTGTTTGAGGGGAATTTCAGCCAAGTTATAGTTGAAGCTAAGAATAAAGGGAGAAAACATTATTAAATTGCGTGACCAGGTTTTAAGGAAGGAGACAGATGAGTTCCTCAGGATGCTGGTCATATGTTCCGTCACATAAATATACCTGATTCTTAGGACCGCCTTTGTGGTTGGATTCTGGTTCTTCCAGCTGACAATCAGGCAGGCGGTAACACTAAAGAGGTGTCTGGTAAGTTTATTAACGTGTTTCGAGAGAGAAAATGCAAGTGGAAAGGAAGGTCAGTGGTGGCTAAAGTATTAACTAGGCTCTAAAATTTTGACAAGAATCTCTGAATTACTGGGTAGGACCACCAAAATATGTACAAATGAGTTCACTTCCTGCCAATCTCCCCAGCAAAGGGGGAAGGCTCTAGGATAAAGTTTACGAAACCTGGCCTGGAATCCGGTGCCAATGGTAAAGGAGTTTGCAAGCATTTTTTTTCAATTTTGACGTTAATAGAAGATTTAAATACACCTTCCCATATATCTGTCCAGTCTTCATCATTCAGATCCTCACCTAAATCTCTTTCCCGGCTGTTTATTGGCAAACTGAGCATTCAATCATATAGAGAATAACTGAAGCCCTTAGATGAGAAGCTATTAAAGCAATGTTGCTCTAAGGAGAAGAGATGTTTTGCATAGATTCTGGTCAAAAAGGTACAAAAGAAGTCCCTGATCTGAAGAAATTGATGAAAAACGGTAGAAGGGAGTTCATAGGATTTTTGGATATCTGAGAATGTAGGGAAAATTCCCTTTTTGATCAGTTGATTAAGAAATCTAAGACCAGTTGATGATCACTGGAGGAATGCATGAGGAGGCCTGGGGGGAAGTCTGGGTTGTACCAAAGAGGTACGATAGGAGATGGCGAAAGGGGTCAATACATAATGTTGATTACAGGTAGTTTTGTTTTGAACAATCCTTTCACATCCACATGTCAAGCATGCATGCCCAGATGGGCCTTGTTGTGGGATTTTTCTATGAATGTAAAATAAACTGCAATTGAAGGTTCACAATCTTGTCATATTTTTTTCCTGTTTGTTATACTCTTCCTAGATTCTAGTCACTCAAGTCCTTTTTACCATTTAATAACACACAACCCACACAGTTAACCTTGGCAGAGCATTTGTTTCAATGCTGTAAGCAATCTATAGATATATTTCATTCTAATACATGCATTGAACAATAGTGTTTAGCAAATGAAAATGAATATACTTCCACAAATAAATACACCATTCTTTGGTGTATGTTGTAAAATTTGTGTTCAATACTTGGTTGTATCAGTCAGTCAGGAAAGGTCGCTTTCAGTCTTTTTCAGGCAGTCTTGCAAGGGGGCAGTTGTCCCCCACTAGTACTAAAGTGGCCTCCGTTGCAGTGTATAGTGAGGGTATTTCAACCATTGAGTATATAAAAATGTGCCCACAATAAATATTATCTCATTAATAGCATTTAGCACCTGAAACAATATTTGGAAGTTATTTAGCAAATTATTTAGGAAATACGTTAGCACTGGAAATACTAGATCTAATATTTAGATATTGAAATTGAGATTACTCTCCTCCTCTCATCTCTCTATCCATCTACAAGTTTACCCTTTCCACTGTCCCACAAGTTTGCTGTCTAGGAGTTATCTGCAACTCCTCCTTCTCTTTCACTCAACCACATTCAATCTCTCTGCTCGATCCTCGGTTTAAAGCGTATGTTGTGTCTCTGTTTCCGGCGGACACAAGTCTACAGCGGTGCAAAGACCTGCTGGTCAGGAGATTGTCCTCTGAAGAGGACCGTGACATGCCAACAGCTCCACCCTCATTTTCTTCCACATCTATGGCTGCGAGGAAAAAGCTCAGTTTTCCCAAAAGAGGCACTGGCGGGGATGCTGATAACATCTGGTCCGGACTGAAGGACCTGCCAACCATTGCAGACATGTCTACTCTCGCTGCATTGGATGCTGTCACAATAGAAAAAATTGTGGATGATTACTTTGCTGACACCATCCAAGTAGACATGTCAGACAGTCAATATTGTTACTGGCAGGAAAAAAAGGCAGTTTGGAAGCCCCTGTACAAACTGGCTCTATTTTACCTGAGTTGTCCCCCCTCCAGTGTGTACTCGGAAAGAGTTTTTAGTGCAGCGGGGAACCTGGTCAGTGAGCGGCGAAGGAGGTTGCTTCCTCAGAACGTTGAAAAAATGATGTTTATAAAAATGAATAATCAATTCCTCAATGAAGTACAGCACTGCCCTCCAGATACTACAGAGGGACCTGTGGTTGTGGAGTCCAGCTGGGACGAATTGATAATGTGTGATGAGGAGGAAGTACACACTGTAGGGGGAGAGGAATCAGAGGTTGAGGATGAGGACGACATCTTGCCTCAGTAGAGCCTGTTTAGTCTGTACAGGGAGAGATGAATAGCTTTTTTGGTGTGGGGGCCCAAACAAACCAATCATTTCAGCCAAAGTTGTTTGGTAGGCCCTGTCGCTGAAATGATTGGTTTGTTAAAGTGTGCATGTCCTATTTCAACAACATAAGGGTGGGTGTGAGGGCCCAAGGACAATTCCATCTTGGACCTTTTTTTTTTGCATTATATGACCAATCAACAGTCGTTTGCCATGTTCAAAAAGTAAAACCAAATTTAACAAAATTCAAGAAATTAAACCAAAAGTAAAATGCCCTGTCATAATTTAAAACAAGAGGTATTGACGTGCTCTAAAACTACTGTATTGTTGTTTATATTTTATAAACACTACACTTGAAAGCTTGAGTCTTTCAATAAAAAAGTAACTGTCCATTGCACGAATATTTGCAACAGGTACAATTTTAGGGTTAAGAAAGTCAACTAATAACACTTCGACGCTGTCTGTCTTTATAAACACTACACTTGGAAGTTGGAGGAGGTATTGTGGCCCCGGCACCAAATTTACTACCGGGGCCACTCCACTGTGCAGTCCATATTTAGGTGTATCAGATATTAAACAACGGTGACAGTTGATGCCCAATTTTTTAATTATATTGTGGCCTCGGTACCAAATTGTGTACCGGGGCCACCACACTACGCAGTCCATACCCTTTTTTGGTGGAATTCTGACACGTGGAGGGTTTTTTAATTATATTGTGGCCTCGGTACCAAATTGTGTACCGGGGCCACCACACTACGCAGTCCAGATACTTGTTTGGTGGAATTCAGACCAGTTGAGGGTTTTATTATTATATTGTGGGGACCACTCTATCTATACCACACTACAACTCTATACCACTCTATTTAATACTTTAATTCTATTTAATACTTTAATTCTATTTAATACTTTAATTCTATTTAATACTTTAATTCTATTACTAATTACCATAAAGAGGAACTGCCGCTTCTATTTAATACTTTAATTCTATTAGTAGTTACCATAAAGAGGAACAAAATAAACCAATTTTACCAAAAGTATAATATGACTTAGACTTACAAACACTACACTTGAAAGATGGTGCCTTTAAATGAAAAAGTCAGTCTTCATTGCACGACTATGTGCAACAGGGACAGTTTTTTGGTTTACAAAGTCAACCAATAACACTTCGACCCTGTCTGTCTTTAACATACTTGATGGGATCTCAATGACGAATTGTCTGTACCATGTTTGGAGGAGGTATTGTGGCCCCGGTATCAAATTGGGTACCGGGGCCACCCCACTACGCAGTCCAGATACTTGTTTGGTGGAATTCAGACCAGTTGAGGGTGTATTTATTTTATTGTGGCCCCGGCACCAAATTTACTACCGGGGCCACTCCACTGTGCAGTCCATATTTAGGTGTATCAGATATTAAACAACGGTGACAGTTGATGCCCAATTTTTTAATTATATTGTGGCCTCGGTACCAAATTGTGTACCGGGGCCATCACACTACGCAGTCCATACCCTTTTTTGGTGGAATTCTGACACATGGAGGGTTTTTTAATTATATTGTGGCCTCGGTACCAAATTGTGTACCGGGGCCACCACACTACGCAGTCCATACCCTTTTTTGGTGGAATTCTGACACATGGAGGGTTTTTTAATTATATTGTGGCCTCGGTACCAAATTGTGTACCGGGGCCACCACACTACGCAGTCAAGATAGATAGATGCGTATCATAGTGGTGTGGGGCAAATTGAAAAATATTCAAAATGCACTGACATTATCAAAAACAAGAGGTTGTCACACGCTAAAACTCCAACATGTATATGATGGAGAGGATGGAGGAGCAGCCGTATGTGTAGTGTAATGCAGACCTGTTGAAGGTTTTTTATATATTTTATTGTGGTGCCCAGTGCCCACTCCTCTAGGCAGTCCAGGTACATTTATTGGTGCGAATCATACAAGTTGATGGTTTTCTTATTATATATATTGTGGTGACCCACTCCTCTACGCAGTCCAGGTACATTTATTGGTGCGATTCATAAAAGTTCAGGGTTTTTAATATATTGTGGTGACCCACTCCTCTACGCAGTCCAGGTACATTTATTGGTGCGAATCAAACAAGTTGATGGTTTTCTTATTATATATATTGTGGTGACCCACTCCTCTACGCAGTCCAGGTACATTTATTGGTGCGATTCATAAAAGTTCAGGGTTTTTAATATATTGTGGTGACCCACTCCTCTACGCAGTCCAGGTACATTTATTGGTGCGATTCATAAAAGTTCAGGGTTTTTAATATATTGTGGTGACCCACTCCTCTACGCAGTCCAGGTACATTTATTGGTGCGAATCATACAAGTTGATGGTTTTCTTATTATATATATTGTGGTGACCCACTCCTCTACGCAGTCCAGGTACATTTATTGGTGCAAATCATAAAAGTTCAGGGTTTTTAATATATATTGTGGTGACCCACTCCTCTACGCAGTCCAGGTACATTTATTGGTGCGATTCATAAAAGTTCAGGGTTTTTAATATATTGTGGTGACCCACTCCTCTACGCAGTCCAGGTACATTTATTGGTGCGAATCATACAAGTTGATGGTTTTCTTATTATATATATTGTGGTGACCCACTCCTCTACGCAGTCCAGGTACATTTATTGGTGCGAATCATAAAAGTTCAGGGTTTTTAATATATATTGTGGTGACCCACTCCTCTACGCAGTCCAGGTACATTTATTGGTGCGAATCATAAAAGTTCAGGGTTTTTAATATATATTGTGGTGACCCACTCCTCTACGCAGTCCAGAAAGATACCTTGTTGCAACGTTTTGGACTAATAACTATATTGTGAGGTGTTCAGAATACACTGTAAATTAGTGGAAATGCTTGTTATTGAATGTTATTGAGGTTAATAATAGCCTAGGAGTGAAAATAAGCCCAAAAACTTGATTTTTAAACTTTTTATGTTTTTTTCAAAAAAAATCCGAATCCAAAACCTTAAATCCGAACCGAGACCTTTCGTCAAGTGTTTTGCGAGACAAATCCGAACCCCAAAAATAACGAAAATCCGGATCCAAAACACAAAACACGAGACCTCAAAAGTCGCCGGTGCACATCCCTACTTTAAATCCAGACATAGAGATTTTAAAGCGACAATGCCGATTTCGTTTTTAAAGCAGCTAATCTTAACCCTAATCTTAACGCTTTGATTACTTTATGTAGGCGTTGGGTCCTGGCATTGCTGCTTTAAAAATGAGTCATTGTAAGTGACTTTATTTTAAAGTGCCGGCATTTCCTTCTTTTGGAACTTATGGCAGGCGTCAATAACTCCTATCGGAGATGTGGTCTGTTTTCATAATAGTAAGTCTACATTTTATATATTTCAGAATTAGTCCCATCGCAATTATTTTGTCGTTATAGGTGGGTGTCGGAATTCTAACCACCGCTATATAATGACTACCATGAATTAGATAGCCAACTACCCTACCTCTTCTTTCTGTCGTGAATTTCACAAGAATCACAAGCACATGGAATACATTTTTTCTAAACATTGGAAAATCACTTTATCAGAATCCAATGTTAGAACCAGTAATACTGGATAAACCATTTATAAGTCTGATTTGGCCTCTTCCATGATATCCAGAGAGGACAACAGAGCCAGATCTAAGGCACTAAGGGGCTCAGGGTACTTTCAACAGGGGGCCCCTATGATGTGACATGGTTATCATTTTAGACACATGCACAGGCAATACTGCGTGCACTACTATTAGGTGCATGCAGTTCTGCCTTCACCAGCAGCAGTGGCGGATCCAGGGGGGGGGGGGGGGGCGATCGGGGCATTCGCCCCCCCTAGCAGCAAAAATCTAGGTCCCAGCTGCCGATTAAAACGCGAGTGGGGGGGCGGGGCTAAATGTGGGCCAGCCAATCAGAGTGGTCCCAGCCGGCGACCACAACGGGAGGGGGTGGGGCCAATTGCGGGCGGAAGGCGGGGTTAACGCAGGCCAGCCAATCAGAGCAAAGGAGGGGCGTGATTATGCAAAATCGCTACCCCTAAACATAAAGTCTAGATCCGCCACCTGACCAGCAGTACAGTGTAAAGTGGGACATACCTCCCAACTGTCCTTATAGGTCAATCCTGACCAAGGGAGACAGTCAACCAAATTCGGGACTACCCCACCAGATTCAGGACCTGTTCTTGTCACTTTGACCACCTGTGGCTGCTGGTGTCTTTAGTTGATGCTTGTCTGGATCCTGGAATGTTGGAGGCCCTATTTGGGAAAACAATGGGTACATGTAATTTAGAAAACGCAAACCACTCCCTGCGTTAAATAGCACCCACATTTAATAATGAAGCCTCCCTCCAGTCCCAACATTAAAACAATAGTATTCACATTTGATAAGTAAATCTATTTCTTTTCAACCTCTCCCAAAATTAAATTAATAGTACTAATATTTAATAAACAGACCTATTTCCCTCCTACCAGCCCCATAATTAATATAATAGTACTCACATTTAATAAATAAACCTATTTCCTTCCCTCCAAACCACACCAGCAATAAATATTTACGTTTAATAAATATAACCATTTTCCACAACCACAAATAAATTAATAGCACCCACCATTAAATAATTAGCTCCGACCCATAGTCCACAAATATTTTAATAGCCTACACCCCACACCCTGGCAATAAATTAATAGGATTTATGTTTAATACCTATTTCCCTCAAACCATCACTGCCATTAAATATCTCATTAAAGCACATATACTATTAATACTAGTACTAGTTTTCCAGTAAGGTGTGCACTTTTGGTTAGTTTTATTTATTTCTCTATCTCTAGGATTTTAGGTACCTATTCTGAGGCTGTACCCCTAAACATTTACTATTATTCCTTTTTGTTCTATTGGACATTTATGCAGGTGTAGCGTTAAGTTATATTTTATTAAATAATTCCTATTCACATTTAATAAAAGACCTCATTCTCCCCAAACAGTCCCACATTCAATTGATAGCACCCAAACCACCCTGCATTAAATTAAAGGACCCATCACCCTGTCTTAAGTTAATACACCCCACTATTAAATTAAATAGTCAAACCAATAAATTGGCCAACTATCATCCCACAAATAAAATAGCACCTATTAAATTAGCCCCCACCTACATTCCACCACTAAATTAATTGCCTACCTGCATCCCCCTCCCTCGCATATTATAGTAACATACCGCCCCCCTACTTACACTCACCTTGTTAGATCTGCTATATTTATCAGGAGCTATGCTGTTGTGCTCCCATTTTTTTTGTTTTTAATTATATTTTTATTGCTGCTGTTCAACAAGACCAGACTATCTGGGGACAGGGGCATTGCATCTTTGGAATAGGGAAGTGGGGTAGGGGGGGGGGGGGCTGGATAAAGCACATTGGACATTTCATTTGTATCAGATGAAGATGAGGAACAAAGGTGTTGCTCTTTTGTTAATGGACTCTTTAAAAAAAAATCTTTAATCTCTTTATTTATAGAAATCATCAGATAAATAGGTATAAAAAATGGAAGAAAATATGACAATTTACAATTGAACAAACCATAATAACTCCAATTAAAACAGATTAACTAATAGACTTCTTAAGGCCGAAGGGTAGTGACAGGAGACTTATGTTCACATACTTCATTAACAAGTATGTTGATTTTTCTTTATTAAACAATGGGTTTGGAATTATGGGAAAGGGTGGAAGTCCAGGGGGAAGGGTCTGAGTAAATAGGGGATGTGAGAGGGGAAGGAAAAAAGGGTGGGGGGATTTGACAGGGTGAAAACTCAGGGTGTTGAGTGCTTTAAAGGTTACCGGTGGAATTATGGTACTTGCACCAAAGGTTTCTTTAAACATTTTTTTAAATGAGGGTCGGAGGGGATTTTGTATATTTTGGTCAGAAGAAGGGTTATTTAAAACCCAGTAGAGCTAATTTACTAACACAAGAATATTAGAAATTAGAATATAGAACATTGGATATGCCGATATTTAGTTTTGTAAGATTAAAAATAGCACTTTAATGTCATGTCTACTCGCACTTTAGGACCAATTCATTCATTACTTACATCTACACATGTGCTCATGAGAGTGATGTGACATCACACATTTCTTAATTACACGTGTCACTGTTCAAATTAATTGTTTGAAACTTTTCACCTATAAAATGTGCTTACGTGTATAAAGTGCATGTGAAAGGTGTAAAAGGCATCACATTGAAAATATAGACCAGCCACCTGATTTCCCACACTTCCAAGCATGTGCAGGTGGAAAGGGGGCTCTGTATCCCTCGCAACCTTTAACCTAGACACACCTCCATTCTCCATCCACTGAAGCCAATTTAAATTTTGTATGTGGGTGTAATGCAAGGTGCTTGAGCAAGCTGCCTAGTTTCAACATTGGACATTTTTCACCCTATTCAGATGCCACTGTCTTGACATAATTATCTGTGTGCTTCTACTAAAAACACAATTGTACTTGAAAAGGCACATCGTTTTATCGAAGTCAAATAATTGGATTAAGTAAACCAAATTGATTAATATTGTTTTAATATTGGGAGGTAGCTGGAGGAAATACGGTGGCAAGGCTGGTATTCGTAAATACTCAGTGCTACCAGTGGTAGAATACTCAACAGGTGTGTTGGAAAGTCAGGGTATTGCCAAGTTGATACTTTTGTGCTCCCAGTTTCTGTGTTAGGGTTTCCTTGTTGAGTACAATGATAATCGTGTGTTGCTGTTCAGTTGTACTTAGTCGAGAAGAAGTGAGTGGACGCACCTTGTGTAATTCGTCCACGGCCAATAAAAATATCTAGTGGTAGTTGTGTGCTGTGAAGCGCTGGAAAAGTCTTCTTTCCACATGGGTGCTAAGCAAATGCTAGAGATGGTCAATGAGGTGCTGCCTAAGGAAAAGCCGATTGGTTCGGCAAGGTATATTATGTTTGTGAAATATGGTGCATATGCAACGGCGTACTGCGACAAATGGGTCAAGATGACCAAGGATTGTATGAGACCTTTTCCTAAGGTTGGTAGTTTGAATTCAGAGCTATTAAGTAACGTTAGAGATAAAATATGTTTGATCAAATTTAAAAAAAAAAAGAGAATTGAAAACAATGACTGCTTAAAGTTGTGGCAACAGAAAGAGAAGACGTGGCAAGGCAGCGCGTGCATACCGGAATGAAGCGTTGCTAAGCGAGGAGAAGAGAGCGCAAGCGAACCCCCGCCACCCTAATGCGTTTGGGGGAGTAAGTACTGCCGATACTAAAAATATTAAAAATGAAACAAACAATTTATATCCTGTTTTAAGCCAGTTTAAAAGTAATGTTTCTGAAGAAGATGATGAACCCACCGTCATTTCAGCCATTGCCCATGCTATTAACATGCAAGAGGTACCACGTAGACAAGGAATGGGAGCGGTCCCACCAGCAGGGGCAGCGGCTGAAATTGGTGAGAGTAGCGGAGAAAGGACAAGGAGTAACTTAAATGTATATTTTCTTTTGTTGTTTGTTTGTTTTCTGTTGCCTTGTATTTACTTTCCGGTCGCTGGTCGATGATAAGGAAATGAAAATATTTGTTTTTCTTTGATACTAACTTTGTTTTGTTCTTCTCTGTAGATAAGAACAGACAAAGAAAAATAAATATATATTTAGTAATTAAGATTACAGGAGAAGTACAAAGTTTTCTCTTGAAAGACAAATTAACAATGGGTCATTGTAATACTGTTTCTTCTAATTGCAGTGGCTCATGATAATTTGGCTGAGATTCATTATTTAAAATGACGTGTGTATATACTCTGCTCCTAATGCTGTTTTTATGTATTCCAGGTAGATACACATGGGAGATAGAGTATGCGTCACAAGTGTGGTATCTGCCCTCTTAAGTTCTGCCTAAACTACATATGTGTCACTAGGAGTCTTAGCCCAGGATATCACCAGATGATGGACTTACCAGAGTAATATAGCTGGTACTATGGTTCTCTGGTAGCAGGGTGACAACGGAACAGGAGAATCAGCAGATGGTGAGAGAATGCTCAAGGAAAGTCTATGACTAGCAGCAACTGGTAATGAGTAGATGTATATATACGAGGAACCAGATGGACAAGTAAACGTGAGGAGAGTCAGTGGTCTGCGTATAGCAAGTTGTACCACTGCTATAGTGAGGAGGAATGTCCAGGAGTAGCGAGGAGGTAGTGAGAGTCAGCGGTCTGCGTATAGCAAGTTGTACCGCTGTCTATAGTGAAGGAATGGAATCCAGGTGAAAGTAGGTAACGGGGAAGTCAGTGGTCTGCATATAGCAAGTTGTACCACTGCTTATGTGAGAGGATACTTGAAACTGGTGTCACAGGGAACAGGAGTCAGTGGTCTGCATCAGCAAGTTGTACCACTGCTATATATATGTGAGGAGGGGCACGAGGAGATGAATGTAAAGCAGAGTATACACGGGGCACACAGAACTTGATCCCACGATGATATCCACAACACAACAATAACTGACAAGCGCTGCTTGAAGTATACAAAGTCACAATAGCTATCCAGGCAATAGGAAACAAAGTCAATGGTAACAATAGCTTCAGTGGATAGGAGGCTCCGGAGAAGAACACAACTCAGTCCAGATGGATATGCAATACAAAAGCAAAGTCAATGGAAAGTATGCATACCGCGGTTCAGGAGAGCAGGCTGTCAGAGAGACGTGCAGGGATACCTGAACGGCTGAAGGCCGGCAGGCGGTGAGACCACTGGAGGGAGGAAGCGGTAATCAGGTTGGTGCAGCCCACGGCAGGTAATCCAGAATCAACGAAGCAATACTCAGGAAGCAGTAGTAAGTGAAACTGGAAACATGATGAACACGGGAGAGTTGAGGCTGTCTGGTATCCAGTAGTAGTGGTGGAGGCAGCGGAGAGCTGACACGATAAACACAGGAGAGTTGAGACGATCTGGAACTCTGTAGTAGTAACGGAGGCAGCGGAGAGCAGACACGCTGAACACAGGAGAGTTGAGACGAACTGGAGTCCGGTAGTAGTAGCAGATAGGAATCAGCTGAGTGCAGGCACGATGAACACGGGAGAGTTGAAACGAACTGGAGTCCGGTAGTAGTAGCAGATAGGAATCAGCTGAGAGGCAGGCACGATGAACACAGGAGAGTTGAAACGAACTGGAGTCCGGTAGTAGTAGCAGATAGGAATCAGCTGAGTGCAGGCACGATGAACACAGGAGAGTTGAAACGAACTGGAGTCCGGTAGTAGTAGCAGATAGGAATCAGCTGAGTGCAGGCACGATGAACACAGGAGAGTTGAAGTGGTCTGGAAACCAAAATAGCAGTAAACAGGAATCAGCAGGAGCTGAATACACGAGGAAACACAGGAACACCTTCAGAGGCTCATGGGGAATGAGACTCCAAGATCAGGCAACCAGGTAATGATCACATGTGGTTTAAATAGGGAGGGTTGCCTGATCATCCAATCAATTAAAAGCAACAGGTACTGAAGGTTTGATAAGGGCTGCACATGCGCAGACCCTCAGGATGGCGGACGGCCACGGTTCCTGAACACACGGGAAATGACACTCACAGTCCGGTGAGTGACAATATGCCTCCTGAACAAGGTGTACAAAGGCACCCTTTGTGCCTTTAGATACACAAAGGATGGAAGGAGACAGGAGACTCGCTGAAGGTGAATTAGGTGAATTAGGTAGACATACAGATATGCATCTCTGTGTAGAACATTTGAGTAAGATTTTTGCCACAAGACCTGACATAAGTGAAACCCTTTAGAAAATTTTCAATTTTCATGTTTTAGATTTTTCATAGTTAGATAGACATGTACTGGATATTGTTATAATTGACAATGGTGCTATAGAAATGGACCTCATTGCCCTCCTTACTTAGCCAAGTAGCTGAACTTGTGAGATTGAGAATGTCATGTGAGTTGGCAAAGGGTAAATCAATTGATATACATTGGTTTTCAGTATTTTCCTTGAATAGGGGGCGACTGAGGAACTTTTATGACAATAGCAGTTTGAGTAGAACACTCACATTACATAAAGGACTTGTGACAGTGACACAGTTACCAACTAAAAGTAAGTGTTATTTAAGTTAAAGCTTACACACATGACTGCACATGACTTTAATAATGGGGCGGACATAGCTGTCAAGTGGGCAGCAGGTTTTTAGCATGACAAGCGACAAATCAATGTTTTGTTTTTAAATCACATACACACATGAATTAGTTAATATATAAGATTTGTGTAGCCTGAAGTAAAAGCACTCTGGAAGGTGAAGGGATGTGGGCAGGAGTCCTTTGGACCATGAAGAGATGGACAAGGTAGGCCTGTGGCTCCCAGAGTGTATCTTCCACGCCTAGCTGAAGCAACACTTAGTCGAACTCAGCTGGGTAAAGAAGGTATGTGCAAGCTGGTAAGAGCATACTAGTATGCATCAGACGTTTCTTCTCAAGCTGGTAGGAAGGCAATGTCCTGCCTTACTTGATTGAGAGAAAATGTCAGTAAGTCCATACCAATAGAGCCATTAAATACCGGACTTTCTCCAGGTAAAACAGATCAACTTCATCCAATTGCCACCTTGCAGGATTCTCCAGTATGTACTGGTGTACTGATGAAATATATCTGGGTAAAGGTTTATTGAAATGTTTCTAATATATTTCTGTGTCATACTCAGGGTTTTTGTTAATAGATGTGGTATCCCTAGAGTTATAGAAAGTTAGAGGGGTATTCATTTTATTGGTAATAACTTTACAACGTATGAGCAGTGATAGTAAGTTACATACTTTTGATCAGCCACAAACCATTTAGAAAATAGAGTAAACAGTTCTAGCTAGAACAAACTGTATAGACTGACAGTTGAGACTAAATTGGAGTGGCCAGTAGCTTTGACCACTAGTCCTCCATATCATCAGAATCATTCCTGAGCCGCCTCATAACCTCTCACCTTTTGAAATACTTTTGCCTTTTCCCTTTATAATGGAAAGACTGTTCAAGATCTTGAAAGGAAAAGCAAATAATGAGACAGCAACAAAGGACATCCACAACACTGTCTCCTGATACGTTAATGTGACTGTTATGAAGTTGGACTGGGAAAGTATGTTATGAACTGTAATGTCCTACGCTCAAGTTGTTTAACAGACAGGTACCAAGTGTTGACGACCAACATCAACTTCCTAGGCGTAGAGTAGCAGAGAGACACTTGTACCCATTCCATCCACTGCAGAGGAGTCAACCCCCAGAGAAGGTTTCAATTACACTTGTGAATCTGTTCTGGGAAACCCAAGATCACAGTTAACAACACCTGACTTTACAAAGACTGCTATGCAACATGGAGCAGCAGTTTTTCCCTGTCCAGTGTTTCTCTCATCTTATTCTCTTTTCATGACAGTCAATTCTTTCAATTGTGAACAGGTGACAGAGGCTGGTTCAGGAAGTGATATTGAGGAGTTGGGGATGAAGGAGAAGTTGTTAGCACAATCGGTCCAGCCAATTACTCTATTCAATTCAGGGGTAGAAGGAAAATTTGCTAACTTTGGAGCTCGGAGACAGTGTGAGGGGCAATTGTCTGAGGTATTGTAAGTACTGTGAACCCATAGTTGGAGAGGTGCATCCAGCGATGCCAGTCCATTAATATTCAAACTTGAGCGGGCATCCTTGAGAATGATTATCATTCTTGGGTGGGTAAGGTTTTAGACCAAACTGAGTGCTGGGTGTGCTCTCACGTGCCTCAGATATTATATCAAGTAGGATTAGTTCTCTTTCCACTTGATATTTCTGAGGTACCCGAATTGTGGGGTGAGATGCAAGTAGGGGAAAGGTAACACAGCAAGGCTGAGGTCTCCCAGGATTTGGAAGGCCGATCACAGTTTCACGTACATAGAAACTTGAGTATTGGGAGACTGGGAAGAACGAACAGACAATAGCCCTCCCCACAAGTGTTGATGAAATGCCTGTTGATATTAGAGTGTATTTACTAACACAGGTTGTAGGAGATCTTAAATGACACTGTTCACAGACATAGGATGATGTTATTGGTCAAAATGTATTATTTAAATGTCATCTAAGCTAAAAGACATGCTTCAGATGGATGACTATGTTAGGCATGAAGAACGTTAGAATACTCTATATTGTCGTTACATATTTTATCCTACCTTGTATCCTTCCAGATAATGTATTACATGTGTGGGTGATGGGCATACAAAAGGTTATGAATGAATATGTGTATCAGGTTCTGGGCGCTGGTAGGTATGAAATATATGGCAAAATAAGATGCTTTGGATGTTTATTGTGACATAGTCTACATAAAGTACTTTCAGTCTCTCTTTGGGAGGGTAGTGATTCCCTCCCGCACATTTTCAGGTTCGTTTTTGGCTGCTTTACATACTTAGAGATAGCGCAACCCACCCTCTTTGTTCATTTTAATACAAAAAGTTATCTCTGAGCTCCAAAGGTATATGTTCCAAGGGAAAGGAAAATTGTTTCTAGGATTGTGACTCTATTTTATTGTAACCTCACTGATATCCACAGACAGTGTAGTCATATGTAAAGGGGGACATTCATTACAGAACAATGAAACATACTACTGAGATCCTGCAATAAAATCTTTAAGGTGATAGTTTTATGCACTATCAAAGGGTGGAGCTGTCGAAGACAAATAATTGGATGAAGTAAACCAAATTGGTTAATATTGTTTAACCGTGCAAATGCGATCAGTACGCTACGTTTTATGACGCAATTGCACGATAAATAATGCACACACACATTTACACTTACACATTCACTTGTAATTAGTTCACCTTAAAATAGTTTCACCACATATTCATTTATGATCAAATGTAGTAGAGTTTATAGTTAAATATTATAATTTTATATGCACTTTATTGAGATCTAAGGTTCAGGATACAGGAAACATATCATGTCTAGTATCATTCTAATCCCCTATATATCCTCAGACATCCCATTCAATTGCCTAAGAGATCGCACCTTGCGTATGCAAGATATGGATTATAGGGAATAAATAATCTGAATGGTATTGTATGTGTAATGTAAATAGACCAGTTTGAACTAACTTTCGGCGAGAACATTTGTATGCATCGGTTGGAGAGCTGACCCCCAGCCTTGGAGGGCATCGTTTGAACTGGCCAATGACCTGCATTACACTGGACTGTCCTGAAACCTGAACGTATGGAAACATGTCAAATCATCTGTATTGTTTTCACTGTATTGCCAACTGTATATAAGCAGGGGCTCTGGTGCCAGCAGGCAGTGTCTTTGACCACAGACTTCAGGATTGAATGACTGTAAGCTGAATCTAGGGCACATGCGTATGTATTGACTGTACTTATATTATTGAAATGTTATTCTTTTGCTTTTACTAATAAATTACATTGTGAATTGGAACCACACAAATCGCATAGTTTGCGCTGGGAGGGGGGAGGGGTTGTTGCCATTTTTGTAAATTATCCTAGTTTGCCTTTATTGTGTGTAGTTTTTACTTTTGTTTGTAAAATGGATAATGTTCTTTAATACTAGGTAGGTTAGCACTGAGTAGATAAGGTGGCTATTATTTTCTAATAATCTAATCTGCCAAGAAGATGGGTTTAATAATAATACTTATATTACATACTGTATACTCTGTAAATTGGTATAACAGTCACATAAACACCGGGACATTCTAAAAGCAATTGTGGTGCTAGCTGCATTTGGTCTAGCTATAAATGAATGGAAAATATGTAGGAACAGGAAATCTCTATGATAATGACTATCAGTTTAGGTTGGCTAGCATAAAAGCTGGTTGTAGTTCTACTTATTGTATGTAAATCTCATTGAAGCATACACAGGTGATGTGCACTAACACATGCACAGATTTTAACAATATACTGCATAAATCTATAAAGAAGAATGACCGATATTATTATATTCCATTTTAAACAAACACATTCATTATTGAAAATTTATTCTGAAGCATTTGTTATTTAATTTATTTATCCTGCATAGAATACTTATATACTTGCACCTGGATCACGAAGAACACCATCTAATCACGTTTACCATTTTTTTTTAACTCAAAAGCAATGCCATGTTATGTTAAATGTAAACAATAGGTACTGCGTAAGCATTTTAAATAAGGGTTTGACAGCTCTATACAGACTTGACACCAAGGACAGAGGTAGCTTATGTCCTATTCAAACCCTGTACTCACCAATATTATTTGTAAACCTTGGTTAGAAGAACAAATGACACCAAGGACATATAGAAAAAAATGGCAACAACTGAACAATACGTTTCTATGCATTAGTTATTCATGAATATACAAAAGATGTTGACAGCATATGACAAACATGTTACATGTTTATATTTGTCACAAATTCAATTAAAATTGTGCTTTAAAAGTTGTTTAAAAAATACTAAATCCATAAGGTAAAAATTATAGTTTTTCAATGTTGTTTGTAAGATAAATACTTATGACTGCAGTTCAATATGTCAAAAAGATATGGTCAACATATGACAGAATTAGAAAAACTGTAATTTTACATAACATTTAGTCTATATTGCATACAATTTAACACTAAATAATTTATAATAGCTGGTGTTAACTCGGTTCTTGATATCCACTATTTTGCTATGTCCATGATTAGAAATATGCTTTGACTTTTAGTCTAGTTTACAAAATCTGAACACAATTTTCAGGAACAACGTTTTGCATGTAGGTTCATCTATAAACATTATACAGTGTAATCTTGGTTGACATTATGCCCCTCTCTTGCATGCTTTTGTTGGTTCTCACAATATTAAAAATTCTTTATATAGTGCCTTACTTCCAATAGGACTCCATATTTTTGTGGAGGGTGATGCAACAATCTTGGGCTCACAAAGCTGCTACGCTATGGAATCATTCACATCAGTCCCTGTCCAGTCGGAGCTTACAGTATAAATTCCATACCACCTGTCACGAAAGCCAGATAATTGGAATGGTCTTGATCTCTGCATGAGTGACAGCTACCCCCAGAGAAGTGCAAAGTCTAATGGAGGAGTGGTATTCACCAGGAATTCCTGCAAGGGAATATGGTCCTCTAGAGGACGCAGAGCAGAAAATACAGAGAACCACGAAGTAACTGTAAAGCAGAATTAAATGTAGCGTCGGGTGTATGGAATTCCGGAAAAGGACGGGTGCTGTGCGATGATCAGCAGTATAGCCATGAATCTCGATAGTAGGACAGGCTGAGCAGGTAGTACAGTCACAGGACTAAACAGCGGAATAAGTGGAACAGATAACTGTGAAGCGATGCACTGCGGTGAGCAGAAAGACTGAGATCCACACAGGTGAGCAGAGGTTTTAAAAGGTTCCCCGGGGTTGCGCATGTGCAGAATGCTTGACAAGATGGCATCCGAGGATATAGGAACACCAGGCTGTACAACAGATAGGAGTAACCACGGGAAACCCATGTATACAAGGCTCAGAATGGAACTAAACAGGTGAGATGTGTGATAATCCTACTAGAATCCATGTTTGCCAGTTCAACTGCCAGTATATTTTTGGAGTTTGTGGGAGGAAAATGGAGCACCCGGAAGAAACTCACACTAACACAGGTAAAATATACAAACTCCACAAAGAGAGGGCAATGGTAGGAATCAAACCCATGACCCCAGTGCAATGAGGCAGCACTGCTAACCAATGTACCATTGTGCTACACATCAACAAAGATATCCTAAAAAAGGCAAATAAAAAAAATAGGCACTAAAAATAAGACTGCAGCATATGATGACAAATAATCAAATGCAAAAACAAACTGCAGCTGTAATACCAATCAAACATATAAAAATGTTAAAGCAGAGGTTTTAGATAAATATCAAAGAACCAAACAAACCTTTCCCGAACTACAGAATAAGCATCTAAAGCTGGGCATTCACTACAGGTTATTCAACCAATGATCAGCCAATCACACGATAAATGTTAAGTCTGATATCGCATTAGTGTGTAAGCTCCCACAATCATGTTTTATCCTACCAGAGCACATAGTATAGCTTGATTTTACAAACTGACTAAAAATCACGATCATCGATGGAACGATGTCGGACAAATGTGGACGTGTGTATGCAATCACGACCAGCAGTGTAGGCAGATCTCCATACAGTGTGCACAGTTACAATCTTTTCAGTAAATGGTTATGAGAGAGGAAGAGCACAGATCTGAAGGTAAATCGTGTAGGTGTGTACAAATAAATATGCATGCTCATCAGGACTTTCAGTCATTAGTAAAATTGTTACACAAATTGCATCTGGAGTCATTTTCTGCAGTGTATAACCTGCTTTAACCTTTAGAAAGTGGTGATAAACTAAGGTACATTTTGTGGTTCAGATGTCCTTGTAGACCATCTTCCAACAATGTCTTTGCAGAACAATGCATGATCGGAATGTATGGTTTGCATTCCACTGAACAGTATGTATCCCACAAAGATTGTGGGTAGGGACAGTTGGTAAACATATGTGAGCTGTCCCAGAGGACAACAGTCAACAATCCAATCTCTATAATCTTGGGATGTAACAAATAAAACAAAGACAAGGTACTCACTTCAGTAATATACTTGGTAAGCAAAACTCATGCTGGTTTCTGAATGTAATCTATTAGTAAGTTATCTGGATTTAACTACATAGCAGAAACTAATATATATTTTAACCTTTTGCTTACCAAATGTCACAGGTACGAGATATGAACTCATTTTGCCCCAAATAAGTTGTGCTGAATGAACTGAGGCATGGAGTCTAATGTATACCCAGAATTCATTAGGGACCCCGCAGGTAGATTATGGGCTTCACTATGGCATGTTCATAGTTTGCAGCCTCTAGACTAGCCCCACTAGATAGCTGCCAACAAGGTTAGGACAGGATAGTAACAGAATGAGAACTAATCTAAGCTGCTTGGTTATATTGTTCGCTTGTAAAATTACAATTGCCAGCATACCCATAGCTGGCAAATGTAGAACCACAAATGCCAGAATGCACATCCAGGGGTTGCTGGGACCTGCAAAAAATTACTTTAAAACAAACACTGTGAAAAAAATACTTTATTAAAAATAAAACTACCCCACACATCTACTTTATTGTACAGCTAAATCTTTAAATCCTGGGGGATTCTCTTCTTGCTTACAACTTGAAATCCATTGGGGGAAAAAAATTAAAACCCTGTGTATGACGAGAATATGTTCCTTGGAAAGCTGCAACGCTGCTCACAGGCTGCGCGGGCTGTCAGCTAAAAATTCAATACAGAGTGGCTTCACTCTGATGGATCAGAGCATGGTCAAAAAAAGTAAGTTAGAAATAGTGAGACCCCACTCACCACTAATGGCAATGAACTACATTGTACCAAGGGATATAGATAGCATAAACCAAAGAAAAAAAAATCTATGGAGTCCCCAGGCGCGTAGGTAAACAATGCCAAGCAAAGTATAAATAAAAACAGAACAACAAAGAAATAATGAATATATATTCAAGCATAACCTGCTACGATGGTAGCAAAAACCATGTAAAAAGCGGATTATGCAAAATCACACAACAGAAGTGTAAACATAAATATAAATATACTCCTTATGGTAGTCTGAATGACATATATTGCAGGCACATATAGGGCGTGTAAAAGTGTTGGCAAAGTAAGTCCGTAGTAGCTCCCTCTATGAGTTTCTGATAATAATTCTGACAACCACTACAAGGGAAATGAATGCTCAGTCTGTATTAAGAGATACACATCCTTAGTCCCATAAAAAATTACTATTACAAAACTATTTCAATGTATACTTCATGCATGAAGAAAAATAAATGAAACAGATGAAACAGATGGAATGGTGACTTCCAGATTTAAACCAATATGTGTACCAAGGGAGTTCACTGATACATTTTATCAATGAACCCTTTGCACAATGCAGTTCCATTGGGAAGGAGTATTGGGAAGAACCCTAGTACTTTCAGTCGGTGGTGATCGTATTAACGATTACCACTATTCCGACATTCTTCAGTTACACAAATAAAAACGATTGCAGAAAAAAACGGAGACAATAAAAACAGACTTACCTGAAATCCGAAGATCCAGATGTCCGATGGCACAGGCAGTGATTCCGAATGGACAGCGCATCGGCACTTCAGTTTGACGTCTGTGCGACTTAGATGAATGTTCATTTAAAGCGGCAATGTCTGGACCCCGCAGACTAAGGGCTAGATTTACTAAGCTGCAGGTTTGAAAAAGTGGGGATGTTGCCTATAGCAACCAATCAGAGTCTAGCTGTCATTTTGTAGAAGGTACTAAATAAATGAAAGCTAGAATCTGATTGGTTGCTATAGGCAACATCCCCCCTTTTTCAAACCCGCAGCTTAGTAAATCTAGACTTAAGTGTTTAAACACTTAGCCTGAGGGGTACCTATCAAAAGTAGTCCAAGGAAAAAGGGTTAGGGACGTCCAAGGCTTATTGATACGCATGGGAGCAAAGGCTAAGCGTTTAAACACTTAGCCTGCGGGGTCCAGACATTGCCGCTTTAAATGAACATTCATCTAAGTAGCGCAGACGTCAGACTGAAGTGCCGATGCGCTGTCCATTTGGAATCACTGCCTGTCAGACTGCCGGTGCCATCGGACATCTGGATCTTCTGATTTCAGGTAAGTCTGTTTTTAGTGTCTTCATTTTTTTCTGCAATCGTTTTTTTTTTTTGGGAGGTCTGAAGAATGTCTGAATTATCGTAGACAGAAATCCGTACCAAACCCCTTTCAGTACAGGGCTGTTTTCTTCTAGGAGGCAGTACATTACTTGACAGCAGACACAATACAGAAAGCTAGGTCAGACATGAATAGTAAATTCATTGCCCACAACAAAGTCATATTGCCTAACAGAGTTTATGAACAATTTAACGTGAATGAATGATTTAACAAATCACACTGTAAAAAAGATTAGGGAATCATTTCAACATAGACCCGTGCCCAAAGGCATGGAATAAGTGCAATTTGCTTCAGAAAACAAACTAGACTATGGTCATAGACAAGCTAGGATAACTAAGTGTTATATTTTCATGTTTCAGCTAAAAATACACCAAAGCTAATTAGAGCAATTAAAAAGACAATTATAAGAGAAGTTTGTGTCCCAACCTGCAAGAAGAATTCCCTTACTGGATTCCAATTGGATGAAAATGGTTTCTTCCAGAGAAGATCTGCAAATTAAATTTGAAACTGAATGTTCTGATCAAAACATATTCACAAAGCAATGAGTACCATTATACAAAAACATATTGATTGAAGTAATGTTCTTTATATAACACCATCCTTTTATCTGACCTATATTATCTCCAGCTGTCCTCTCACACCTTATATTTCACTTTTCATTCATCACCTTATATTTCACGTTTCAGTTCTCTGCTTAAACTCATATGCAAAGGACCTCCATAACTTTTAAGTTGGCGTTCAAGTTTCTCTGATTATATAGTACTGTAGAATATTTGTGCTTTTAATAATAATTACAAATAATAATGTATCACGTGTGCTTTTAAGTTTTAGTTCAAAACAATGGGGCATTGAAAGATAAGATGTATTTTTATGTAGGTAAGATAGCACTCATATAATTTATTAGAACTTGTATAATTCTAGTAATATATACACCGATCAGTCACAGCATTAAAACCACTGACAAGTGAAGTGAATAACATCAATTATCTTGTTACAATGGCACTTGTCCATGGGTGGGATATATTAGGCAGCAAGTGAACAATCAGTTCTTGAAGTTGATGTGTTGGAACCAGGAAAAATGGGCAAGTGTAAGGATCTGAGTGACTTTGACAAGGGCGAAATTGTGAGAGCTAGATGACTAAGTCAGAGCATCTCCAAAACGGCTGGTCTTGTGGGGAGTTCCCGGTATGCAGTGGTTAATACCTATCAAAAATTGTCCAAGGAAGGAGGGTTAGGGGCATCCAAGGCTCATTTATATGCATAGGGAGCAAAGGCTAGCCTGTCTGGTTCAATCCTACAGAAGAGCCACTCTACCACAAATTGCTGAAAATGATGTCAGAACACAGCTTATGGGGCAGCATACCCACACACCAGTTAGAATTCCCATTCTGACCCCTGTCCATCGATGAATGTGCCTAAAATGGGCGTGTGAGCAACAGAACTGACCATGGAGCAGTGGAAGAAGGTGGTCTGGTAAGATGAATCATAATTTCTTTTACTTAATGTGGATGGCCATGTGCGTGTGCATTGTCTACCTGGTAAACAGATGGCACCAGGATGCACTATGGAAAGAAGGCAAGCCGGTGGAGGCAGATTGATGCTCTGGACAATGTTCAGCTGGGAAACCTTGGGTCCTGGCATTCATGTGGATGTTACTTGGGCACGTACCAGCTGCCTAAACATTGCTGTAGACCAAGTATTCCCCATCATGGCAACGGTATTCCCTGATGGCACAGGCCTCTTTTAGCAGGATAATGCGCCCTGCCACATTGCAAGTTATGTTCAGGATCGGTTTGAGGAACATGTCAAAGAGATCAAAGTGTTGACTTGGCTTCCAAATTCCCCAGATCTTAATCCTATTGAACATCTGCGGGATGTGCTGGTAAAACAAGTTAGAGCCATGGATGCTCCTCAGTGCAACTTACAGGACTTAAAGGTTCTGCTGATAACGTCTTGGTGCCAGATACCACAGGAGACCTTTAGAGGTGTTGTGGAGTCAATGCCTGGATGGGACAGAGCTGTTTTGGCAGCAAGAGGGGGACCTACACAATATTAGACAAGTATGCATGAATCTGATGGAATTCCAGAAAACAGTAATTCCAGTGAGCGCCTCCTCCATTACATATGCAATCAGCACACCTGTGTCTGCTGTCTTTTACAGTCAGTGGCTCTATTTTGGTTTGCTGAAACCTATCATCCTCTGTACAAGCTTAGCATGTGCCAATTTGCATCCTATTCTGTCCACCACTTCTTGTGCATCACTCAAGTTATGGTGATTGGCTATATCCCAACTAACACCTTATTGCTTCTGGTTCGGCTATTTTTTGCTGTGTATTGAACGGTTTTGTCTATATTTTCACCTAGTCCCTGGGCTTTCTGTCCTTGGTCTCTAAATCTCCCTTGTTTTTGCGCCTCAATCAGTGGTTTTGATCCTGTTAGTTAAGCCCACAATCCTAGACACAGGTTTGGCTTATGTTGATTAATTCTACCATCTCTGCTTCTTCCTTCTTCTAGTTATACTGTGTTAATGTATCCTTTCACTTTATTGCTGTATAGCTATTCATAGCTGTTTCGTACTGCATTGTGTTTATTGTTTTGTTCTGTAATGCTATGTACCATCTGCAGGATTGTCAAAGTATAGTGCTGCTGAACCTTTGTGACAATAATATATAGTATTGTACTGTATTATTATGTACTACTGTTTTACTGTATGCTCTCTGTATGGCACCATATAAGATAATAATTGCAGCAGTCAATGCGGGAGATTATGAGAGTATGTATTGCAGTTTTTCCAGTGTCTTGTGTGAAGATCAAAGATTGCTGCAAGCTTCTATTTTCCATACGCCAGTACTGGTGTAAAATAGTATTAGTTAATCTGTCTTTCCTTGAGATTCTAGCAATGGATTACGTAGACATCTTTTTTTTTTTTTTTCTATTGCTACCAACAAAACCTAAAAGTAAAAAGAATAAAGCAAAAATCTATTTAAATTTAAAACTGTCATAATAGCACAACTATCTGACTCATAATTGCTACTACTGTTCAAAGCTGAAGATGCACAATCTCTCAAATGACAAGATGATATAATGAATAATATTTAATGCACTTAGAGTGTATGTAAATATCTAAATAACCCACCTCTGTGTTCCTGCTGCTTATGTCACTTGTTATTTGCATAAGATGTGCACTCCATGGTGCTCACTAAGAGTTGGACGTATTTGCACACCAAGAGGTAAATGTATCATACTCCGGTTTCTTCAACTTGCGGGAGTTCGGCGAGATGACAGCTAAAATTTAAAGTGGCGCTGCCTTGTAAAGGGAAACTTGCCTTTACAAGGCAGCGCCGCTTTAAATTTTAGCTGTCATCTCCCCGAACTCCCGCGAGTTGAAGAAACCGGAGTATGATACATTTACCCCCAAACAGGGGCGGATCCAGACTATTGATATACCCCAGGCGATTTAGGCCACACACCCTTTCTGATTTCTAAGGCTGCACAGTATGTGCAGGTCCGCTCGGCAGTGTGCTGCCCCGCTACTCTGATTGTGGATCCGCCACTGCCCCCAAATGTGAGTAGGAAAAGACACAAGCAAAAAAGCAAACTTACATGTATATGTTGGGTAGGATGAATTGCAAGAACAGTAGCACCAGGTGTACACCAGGGGTCTGATTTACCAAGGTATGCAAAACAAATGTAATGTGTTTTTTAAAAAACACATGTAAGCGGTATGCGGTCGTCTGTTTTCAACGACAAGCGGATCTGAAGAAACGTCTCTTGTTGAATACAGATGAAGGTACACTCTGCGTATACAGCACTTGCTGTATTGAGACAGAAACAACACATCATAGGATATGAAAAATATATTTGTGCACTATAATGTCCCAACAGAATATACAGAAAAAAAAGTATTAAATCCACCAAATACATTTATCGAGATGTACTCAATGTGTACTGTATATAAACTTACTTTTTGCAGTTGCTCCTAATTGCAAACACATGTTCTGGCAAGCATATGCGACCATTGTCACTATCAAACGGCACTTACACCTGCCCCGTAGCTGGGGCAAGTGATAAGGCTGACAATAACGTACCACAGAGATACCAGGAGCTTGAATTGGACGGATGTGCGTGTACTGAACCTTGGCACGTCCTTACTGTACATTGACTACTTGCATACACCCCTTCCCTTCCCCATTCCGTCCATGAAATCATAGGCTGTTAGAAGTGTCCTTTGCGTTTGAAGATTAATTGGATGTGCTTGCATTCACTGGCATATAGTCAGTTTTTCATCATGTCCAGTGCAATTTTACGCACAATACGGCACGTATCGGCATTTACATTCCGTAACGAATCAGGTCCCAGGTGTACAAATGTGTATACTTATAAGTCACATTACCCTATTTGTACACAACATAATAATGTAATGAAGGGTCAGCACAGTGGCTCAGTGGTTAGCACTTCTGCCTCACAGCACTGGGGTCATGAGTTCAATTCCCGACCATGGCCTTATCTGTGTGGAGTTTGTATGTTCTCCCCATGTTTGCGTGGGTTTTCTCCGGGTGCTCCGGTTTCCTCCCACACTCCAAAAACATACTGGTAGGTTAATTGGCTGCTAACAAATTGACCCTAGTCTCTCTCTCTCTCTGTTAGGAAATTTAGACTGTAAGTTCCAATGGGGCAGGGACTGATGTGAATGAGTTCTCTGTACAGCGCTGCGGAATTAGTGGCTCTATATAAATAAATGGTGATGATGATGATGGGTTTGCGGAAATTTTCCAACTGCTCTGGTTTCCTCCCACACTCCAAAAAAACACACTGGTCAGTTATTTGGCTTCTGACAAAATGTCCACTAGTGTGTTAGGGAATTTATACTGCAATATGGCCAAGAGTGTCTGACATAGGTTCATCGCCTTTCCAAGTATTCTCCCGTGTCCCAAATTGTACGTTTACAATTTTCTATGCTGTTTTTTATGCTATTTGCTCATTTCCCTTGAAGCAAACATTCCTTTAGAAAATCAAAAACCGCATAGCAGATCTTGCCCCTAGTGACACAGACATGAGGGAAAAATTGCAGTAAATAAACCTTCTAGTGAGAAAAAAAAATGAGGACTGCATAAGCAACCCAGTATTCACACCAGTGCAGGATATTTGCCATTTGCATTGTTCAATAGACCTGGTGATGTTTGAATGTCATATTTCATTATTCGTATTTTCTTGCATTCTGTGTCACATTGACACGATTTACAAACAGTATAGTAGCCACCTCTGGAGTGTTTCTTTCTTCTTGTGGTTATACACATCAGCATAGAAGGATGAGCCTATCATCATAATGTGAAATAACCTTGTAAAGCACAGCTTCTGGGAACTGAGAGTTCTCCTAGTTACTTAGCATATGACCAATGAAGAGGAGTGAGAGACTCCAGCTAGGTTGCTGGGCGTGAGTGCGTAGTTTGCTGCCTGTCTCCCACCCCGTGATTGGCACCCGGCAGACCTTTGTGTGGAGCTTTATCTCGCTCTCTTATGAGTCATGGAGGTCGGTATGAATGGCAACCCGAGCTTTATAACGATTCGAAAACATGGAGCAAATGACCGAGCAGCGCAAACACTCTCCAGCTCCCGCGTCGCCACCATCACCAAGCAGCTTCTCCTCACGACGCCTGAGACTGTTCTACATCGGCTCTCCCGCCCCCCGCCCCCACCTCGAACCAAGGGTTCGTCCTGACTGACATCCCCCGCGGAGCTCCGCTTGGATCCATCTCTTAACCAACCCCAGCTATCTTTATTATGAGAAAACTGCCGTGTATATCGCTCCTCTTCGGTGCTTTTCTGCTTCTGGAGTCCGGAGAAGCTGCGGTCATCACTGGGGTAGGTAACATCCAGATAGTTCCGTTCATGAGGTAAAAAAAAAAAAAATCGCGCCCTTTTTTTTTTTTTTTTACCCCGCGTGACACTCAAGGAGCAGCGCGCGCGCTTCCAACGTCTGCGCCTCTTATAAATAAATGTTCTCTGAAGTGATTATCCCGCCATTTTAGAGCCACTAAAAAAAAAAAGTTCTTGTGAGGGGTTTCCAAAGTCATTATGTAAAATGGGTACCTACACATGATTAGTGGTTGTTCAGAGGCTATTCAGCATGTTGTAGAACTGCAAGTCCCAGCATGTCCTGCCTGCAGGGGAATGCTGAGACTTGATCTAAAACAGCTGGAGAGCCACAGATTCCCTTCCCTACACTCAAGCAGTTAAATATTAGATGTAGATAATGGCTTGGTGATTGCTAAAGGACCATTTATTATAGTAATGTTGTTCCTGTAGACCAGAGATTGAGATCCTGTGGTCTCTCTGGTTGCTGTGGGACTACAAGTCCTGGATGCTAGCTAGGACTCAGTGCCAGCATGGCTTCAGAGTCACAGGTTGCCTTAAGCCAGCTGTATGTCAATGCATTGCTAAATTTAGATCTCCATCACATATAAACTGGAAAAATAGGCAAAAATGATAAGTAATGAATGCATTGGTGATGCATTATTTCATACATTTCACTTTTACCAATACAATTTATTTTGCCAACTAATAAAATATTGACTATAGTTCTAAAACAATTTTGTACAGTTACCAAACGGTGATATTCAAAAAAAATAAAGTATTTCGTTTTGAGCCATCGGTAAAGGTGATAATAGGAAGTAGTCTCAAAACAGCCATTAGGTCTTAAGTTGACTTTCAATTGGGTCACAATCGATATCAAAAACTTTGCGTGTGCAGTATTGCCAACACTTAGGTCTTTTTGCATCAAAAGTGATTGAACTTCCCATGACATTTAAAGCCATAAATCTCTTCCTTACTTTTAGTTCAAATTATCAAATATTTTATATAGCACCTTGTTTCACTTAATGATTTTGTATTTTGGTCTTTAATTGGTTCTTGACTATCCATGTTGTCAATCCTGTGTCTATATTTAATCTTCTACTCCATGGATCAATATTCTAGAAGGTATGTGGGTAAACCCTCCGCACTAGGTATTGATACTCTTGTAATGACCCCTATTTTCATACAATCAGTTTGTTTTATATTATATATATGTTTTAGATTATAGTATATTATAGGACTCCCGGGAGTCTGGAAATAGAGTGCAGTGATTCATGGGATTAATTGTAAATGATGAATAAGGTTAAAAAAAAATGTGAATTAGGTTATCTGAGTCCAAAGTAAAATTATTTTAATATCCATAACTTAAACTTGTTAACATTTCTGTTGTATGATTGGGATATTATTTTGAGATGATTTTACAAAAAAAAATATCCTTTTTTGGCAGTATCTGAGTTGGTGCAGTAGTTTATTTTGTAATAAATTAACATTTTTGCAAGAACAATTTCATCTATCTTTATCTTTTGAGATCATTTCATGTCAGTGTAGAACATTATGTTATTGCAAGCTGATCACTTATATTACTTACAGTATTATTAACAAATTCAGAGTTTTCAAAAATATATAACAAATAGCCAAAATCTTAGTTTAAACAGGAAATCAATGACATATTTCACTTATTCATTTATAACAGAAATAATGATTATGTTTAATTACTAGAAATTCTGCTACACTAAGCAGCCTATATTTTGTATGACTTCTGTTTCTAAAAATCTATAGTACCGGGTTTTTTTCTTTAGCTAATCAGAAGTTTATTATCTTGTAAAGGTTTCTTCAATATCATATGTCCAAAACACTGAATATTTGGAAAATCATAAATCACAAGAAACCTTTCAAAAGATTAGATGAATGTCTCAAATATCTCACAATTTACCTAGTGTTACCAGTTAGTACCTTTCATCCAAACATGAGTAAGAATTTATAGAGCTCAACAAATTCTAGCACCTTTGCCAGGTGAAATTCATGATTATCAGAACAAAAATGTATTACTATATAAAAGCTATATAAAAACATTATTTGTTTTGAGCTGGCTACTAATGTAATGCATTGTTATATTTTGATGATAGTGAATTTCATCTTACTGAAACTTTGACTCTCTTCTCAATTCTAACTTATTTTTTGTCTGGCAGTGTGATTTGTAGAAAAAAAAGTTTTGGCTTTGTGTGCTTTTTTGTTTATTTTGATCCTTCCCCTGGGTCAGTGTTTCTCAAACCCAGTCCTCAGGACCCCGAACAGTGCATGTTTTCCAGGTGACCAGGGAAATAATCATACCACCTGTGGATCTGTTACAGTGTGTCAGTCTGTAATGAATATACCTGTGCTAAAGCAAGAAGATATGGAAAACATGCACTGCTAGGTGTCCTAACCACTGGGTTTAAGAAACACCGTCCCACATTCATATCTTTGACATAATTCCACTGGTTGACTGAACAATAACTTAAAGGATAGTTTACTGGTGTCAGTGGTGCAAGAAAGAGGTAACTGGCAGAGCTCAGTCCGTGGCATTTGCCCAATGCTCATGCGCCACTCCAAAGAGATGTCCAGATGGAGGGGGCTCAGCAGAGAGGGTGAGTGATGAGGCAATGCTACGACCACTCACAGGAAGTGGCTGCACCCTCTATTATGTCCCTGATCTTGTGCCGTAGCTGAACTTGCTAGCACAAAGTCTGTGTTTTCAAAAATATATTTATTTTTAACATGTTTGAAGCCCCCTATCTGTCTGTGAGGAGTGTAGGTGCATACTCTCAGGCACCTACCTCTGAAGATCTTCATACTCCCTACCCATGCTTGGCTCTGTCTTCTCTGAGTATACTGGGTAGTTAAACAACCAGTGCCCCCTGCACATACAGGTTTGTACTTGAAGCTGAAACAGGAATTTTAGCTCTATACGACTAAATTGACAAATGAATGGGCTCCATACCATCTTCCTGATGAAATAAACAATCAAACAAACTTTTGTTTCATCTTTTCCACCTGCACAGTTCTTAGTTGCTTATTCACAGTAACATCACTTCATACAGAGCTGATATGCTCAGTGATCCTGATATTCTCCATAATCGGAATGGTCACTCTGTCTTGCTCTCTCTCATGTTATCAATGTCTCTCTCCTCACTCTGATAGAACGTCACTACAGGGTCATTTAGGGAGTATAAAGTTTTTAGTATAGAATTTTCTTTTTCAAAATGACTAACATTTTTCCTCAACTTAAAAGTAAAAAATATGTCCCTTATAAGACATGTTTACCGTGAGTGATATTATCATAGGTGACTTATTATTACTAGTATAATGCGCCTGTGATGATCTTGCTGTTAATGCTTGTTCTGATGGCTTCTGTATGTAAATAGTTAGACATTCCATTTTTAGAAGCTGAAATTCTGGAAACCGCTGTGAAAAACATTTTTTGGTTCATTATGCCAGTTGCCCACTGGTATTGCATTAATGTTTTTAAAGCTAGCAAAAACACATGGCAAGTGCAAAAATATTTGACATATGTAAGTCACTACCATTTTCACTAGCATTAGTAACAGGGACGGCAGAACACATTATGCCCGGTAAGCGCCTATTGTGGCATCATACCAGCCTACATTCATTTCTTTTTTTTTTTAACAGCGACATGCCCCCTTTGTCCAAGTCTCCGCTCTTAGAACGGGTATCAAAACATGCATATGTGCATAGGAAATCAGCACATGCGCCATGGAGTGCAAGGGGGAAACTGAAATTGGAAAGCCCAGCATTGGCCCTGATTTGTAGCTCATCTGGTGCTCACTGCATTTTGTTTTATATATTCTTTACTTATCACTGATACAAGATTACAGCTGTGTATAGACATTCATCATAAATTTTTTGACAATCTTGGTACCAGAGAGATTTAAACAAAGTTAGGTGGGGCATAGGGAGAAGATTTGGATAGAAAAGAAGGGTAGGGAGTGGGCAAGGAATATTTCATGGCAGTGGTGATGGGACAGTAGATAAGTACAGAGCAATAAAGGTTAGTATAGGTGGGATTATTGTTAAGGTAAATAATATATTCACGGCAGCATGGAAACAGGCAAAGCACTGGTACTTGACAAAGTGCTTAAAGAGAAATCAAGAAATGTTCTTATTCCTGTGTAACCAGATAAGCGGGTAATGAATTGGTTGTCATGTGTAACCTTCCCATGCGTAGTGTTCAGAAGCAGGGTATATCTTGGTGTCTCTTTGAAAAAGAACTAGGGGGAATTGGGGGAACATTTATCAACCAACACATAAAATGAAAATTTTCAATCCTTATCGCATTGATAGGGATTGAACTATTTGTCATATCTATGAGAAAAGCAACACAGGAACAACAGTTCCAAAAAACTGCTGTTCCTGTGAAGTGGAAAACATACTGACCACTACCTCTTCATTTTCGAAGAAGTATGTGATCCACGGGAGTCCTCTTCTCACTCCAGTGCGCATGCGCCTACTGAAAGCCTCGGGCATGCGCACAAACATCCCTGCACTATACAGTTGCAGAGAGAGAGAGACCGGTGAGTGACAGGAAGAGATCATGTGATCCCTCCACACATGCGCTGTCCAGCTCTGCTCTTTGGAAACTTTTCATTTATGATAATGTACGCCAGCTTCACCTGGCGTACAGTATCATAATTAAAAGTTTTTGCTAAATTTAAAGAGGATCTCTCAATTTAGAGAGTTTTACACAGTGCCTAGTGCTTTGATGAGAGCATAAAAATATCAGCATGCTCTATATGCAAATGTTGGGAGTTATAGCATGCAACACAGCCACAGACACCTTTGGTATAGCCATGAACCTTTACATTTTGTTCCTGGCCACACCATCACTGTAACCAGCATCCAAAATCATCTTGCAAAAACCAAGGAGCTGCATTGCCTGCCAGCACTAATAGATCCAGTGTAACCTGGATTTAAAAGTGTTTGGCATGTCAGCTGCTGTTAGATCCACCTTACACTGAAAATACTACTGCTCCCATTGCAAAGCAATAAAAATAAAATTATAATTAAGTAAAAATAAAATAAGTTTTATTATTGTGTCATACTTAAAATGAAGGGGTTAAGTATTGTTTTACAGTTTTGTATTATGGAGAAAGACGGTGACCTTTACACATTTAGTGATCCCTACAGATTTTATATGTGCAAAAAAAAAACAAAAACAATAAAACTCGTGACCTTCACAGAGTGTTCTTTTGTTCTTTGTTCTTCCTTTTAAACAATTGTAAATACCTTTTTGGCATTACAAGGACTTTGCCGGATGCTGTTCCATTGAAATTTAATGCATCTATTGTGTATTTCGCCTTTGTTACATGATGATAATGTTTCTACGTGTTATTAACAGGCTTGTGAAAAGGATCTGCAGTGTGGTGGAGGAATGTGCTGCGCCATCAGCCTTTGGATAAGAAGCTTACGGATTTGTACTCCTCTTGGCAACGAGGGAGATGAATGTCATCCAATAAGTCATAAAGTACGTTCTTATTCATAATTACTGTTACTAATGCTGTATAGTTGGGGATTAATATGTCCAACAAATTTAGTACATTTCAGACATTTATTAAATCCAAAGAGCTGCACAATCATAGCATTTGTGAATGAGCACTTTACAATATGGAACTTATAGGACAATGCCTTATCTCCATAATAGATTTTATATTTTTCAAAAAAAACACACATACAGTGATTTTGTTGGGTTATTGCGCAGTTTTTTACCAGCGAGTATCAATCAGAAATGGTGGAAAATGCACTTGGACAATGATCATGGTCCCTATAGGCACAGTTATCACCCAGCATCACTTACTGAGCACCATGTGATCATACAAATGAATGGCAGGATCTGATCAATTTGGCCACATACAAGTTCAGAATAGATTGTTTCCCCGATCTCACCGACATGCTCCTATATACATAATATGCTTATATCTTACAATTACACGGTGCACTGTGCAGAGAGCCATTCTATAAGAAACCTCTTACAAGTTTACATCATAGGGCAATTTGTGACCTCAAAGCAATAATGTGAAAACTTCTTAATAGAAGGATGTTTGCTGTCTATGAAGTGCCATATAATCAGCTGTATATCAATGATGCTGTTGAGGAAAATAATAATTTCTTGTGTCCACTAATGACCAAAGCCAAGCTGTGATGGCTATATGGCGAATTTCAAGATGCAGCACGCAAATTGTTTCAAACATTTTAAGACAATATCAACGTTTTGTTATGAGTACATACATTTGATTATAATGTAATGTAGAGCCAGTGACTTTGGCCAGTAACTATTGACTTCATTATTTATTTATATAGCACCACTAGTTTTGCAGCGCTGTACAGAGAACTCATTCACATCAGTCCTTGCCCCAATAGAGCTTACTGTCGAAATTCCCTAACACACACACACTGACTAGGGTCAATTTGAAAGCAGCCAATTAACCTACTAGTATGTTTTTGGATTGTGGGAGGAAACCGGAGTGTCCGGAGGAAACCCACGCAAACATGGGGAGAACATACAAATTCCATGGTCGGGAATTGAACTCATGACTGCAGTGCTGTGAGGCAGAAGTGCTAACCACTAAGCCACCGTGCTGCCCATACTAGAATCCACCTCATCAGTTATCATCATCAATGTAATACCCTTTGACCAGTAATCAGCACACAACACTTTTGACTTGCACCCTTTACTTTTTGGCGAAGCCTCCCTTCTTCCAGTAACAACCAACCTTTGACAGCACCTTGCACCTTTTGACCAGTAGCCAGCATTCGCTTATGGTACCCTACACCTCTTGCATCCTGGGAAGTAAAAATGTGCAGGGACACAATTAGGAAAATGGAATGTAGCTGAATGTAGTGTTCAGTTATATATCATGTGATATTAACCAGAGCACTTGACAGTGGATTTTTACACAGTACAAATATTGCAGAAATGTAACTTTTACCCTTTGTTATTTTAGACTCCATTTTTTGGAAAAAGAATGCATCACACTTGTCCGTGTTTGCCGAACCTGGTCTGTACAAAATTGGATGACAGCAGATATAAGTGTTTGCCGTACGTGAAAAGTGATGATTTATATTTTTAGGAGATTCCAGACATTGTCAACAATGCCAAAAAAATGTTATTTTGAAGGATGAATTTATGCTGCCAAAAATTGTATTGTAAACTTTTCTGATGCTGAATGCTAACAATTTACACTATAGAACTGTGTCTCGTCAAATGCAGCTGTCAGGTCTTCCGCACCTGTCATTTTGTGATGTAACCTTGCCTAAAGCTGCAATCCCATAAAGAATAATGTGCATTTGTTAACGTAAATCACTGGCTTATACTGTAAAAATACACATGGTGGCAGTCTCTTTTACTTACTTTGTTTCTGTAAGCTGCTTTTAATGGTTTACAGTTTGCTAAATGTCATCCAACTACCATGGCAACCACAGTCACATGACATATGATGTAGTGAGCAGAGTGGCTCTGGAACGCCTCTCTTGTCAGCATCCTTATACACAGCACAATCCTCCTGCCCACCTCCTTCCTATGTCAGCATGTACATGGAGGGAGGGCTCTGGCTCAGATGACTACTAAGGAAGGAGCTTGAGTGCTGAAATGCAAATATGTTCTAGCAGACACTATGCAGCACATGACGTTCCCATATAGAGAGCTTTTGCAAATGGAAGACTGAGTTATAGTTTTTAGACATCCTATAAAATTGAGATTCATGTTAAACTGTACACAATTTGATATTTAAAAAAAAAAAACAACCAGGTTTGTGGGATTGCAGATTTGATAGTGGCATTCTTTGATGAAAGTACGTATAGAAAGAAAAGCTTCCAATTGTGCAAGATTAGGGAAAAAACGAAGCTAGAGCTGCATTTCGAAACACGTGTATCCTTGCACACATGTCAACAGCCAACTAATTTATTTTTTGTTATTTTAACCTTAATCCTAACAAATTATGACTAAACTAAATGATGCATACAGGTACATGATAAGCCAATGGGAATCTGTTCTGTTTGCATTTTGTAGCTTTCATTTACCATGGAGAAATCAATTTTTCACTCCTTCCCTAAAGGTTAACTCCACCACAAAATAAAACATTACCCACCCCCAAGTAGCAGGGAACACATAGGTTACCATTCAAGAAAGCTTGAGAGAACTTAACCCAGTCAGTGCTGGAACAGCTTCTGCCCCAACATTGACAACTCTGATCTGCTCCAATCAGCAGGTTTTGATTGGACAGAGCCATGGCAGAGAGATTTTTTTTCCTAAAGCATGTCAATTTTGACTACTTGATGGATCCAAGTTTGCCTCCATCTTTTCATATTAGGTGTGGGGAAAATTCCAGCCCTATTCGTTATTTCTGATTGGTTGCTTGATACACTTTACCCCTCAGACTGTTTACTGTACCAGTATCCCAGACTGATGCTTTACATCGACACACAAAACACTTTAATAATTACATTTTAATGAATAATTCCTAATTTAGAAACTATTTCACTTGCCTGATATTTGTATGACCATGGAGACTAAGCAAGGTATTTATCCAGATAAAAGTAACATGAAATAATTTGTTGTGATACATTAGCTTTATTTCAGTGAAGTGTTAAATTTGCCTTAATGATAGATTACGGAATATAATTAAATTATTTTAGATCTATGTTATAATGTCTTTTATCTTTAACTAGGGGTTCCATTTGTCATTTTCTTTTATTTATGCAGCATTAATTGTAAAAATACAGAAATATACCATGCCCTGCTCTGTATTCTGTCACTCTGTATTTATATAACAGTGTAACCATTCTGTATCAGAATAACAGCATTGTCTCTCAATTTATTTGAATATGAGATTCTTGTTTTCCAATTGCAGTGTCCCTGTTTATTATTTAGCTATCTTACATTTTCTGTTTAATCTTTATTGGAGAATGAGTAAACATAAAGATCACTTCCAAAACAATCAATATTGCATAGAAAAAAACGGTCCTTAGTTTTACTTTATGTAAATGAAAAAGGAGATAGTGAAACAGGGGAGGAAGAAAGAGTAAGAGAAACCCTCAGGAATTACAGTTAAAATCATTGCTGTGTGTTTAAAACCACCAAATAAAAAGTAATAAAATGTGCCTATACCATTACTGTAATGTTATTTAAGACAACAGATTAGGTGTCACCTAACAGACAGGAGAGTGAAGAAACCCAACAGATCACAATCCACCCTAAAGAAGAAAAGGGAGGGAGGGATTTATTGTCAGGGAACGATAGGAAGGAGATTACTTAAAATCCAGCCATCTAAACCAGATTGGGGTAAATTCCGTGTAGTGGTCTTGACTGGACATCGAGAGGTCATCCATACTCATGTAGAAGTCCTTGCTAATCACCCCTTAAGGTTAGGTGGGGAGGGGAATCTCCAATGTACCGGAATGACTGTTTTTGCAACTTTATTTAGGTGTGTGAATAAAGATTTTTTGATATTGTGATATTCTGTAGATTAAAGAGCCACAAATCTGGGCCCTCTGGGATTGGCCCTCCCACTCTCCATTGTGCATTTTATAATGTTAAGCCCAAAGGAGAGCAATATTGGACAGCTCCACCAGATATGTAGTGGGGACCCCTTGGCTGAACCCCACTCCAACAGGAGCCGAGAAAACAGGGTGCATCTTGTACAGTTGGGAGGGGCACCTGTACCATCTAGAGCAGCAGTGGGCAACTGTTGGCCCGCCGAGCCTTTACCTGCAGCCCCCAAGCTGGCTGCTCCTGATCTTATTAAAAAGGGGGCGCTCCAACCTCTGCATCATGTGATCGCCTCTGAACAGTGGGAGGTCACGTGGCTTACCCAGAGGAGGAGGGAGTGCTCAGTGCTCTCCCTCCACCCTTTATGCTGCCTCTTTGAAGGCTGGAGGGCGGCCCTCGACCTCTTTTACGCTGCCCCTCACTGACCTGGAGATTAACTTGAACTGTGTGTTGTAATACAGAAAGAACTAGCCGTAGTGAACTGAAACATTTTTGGCCAAATTTGATCAGTTTCTGATCTTCCCAAATCACCCATGATCTTGTATAACGTGTCTCTATCTTATATTGTATAGTACATGATAGCAGGAAGTTATGGAAATATTGTCTGTACTATTTATAACATTTATACATTTGAAGGATAAAATGTGTAATATATAGAGTACATTTATGACAATGCAAAGGTAAACGTGGTATTTCCCATTACACCTATGGTGATATTTGAATTGATTTTCTAAAATGCACTAGAAAAATGATAGAATCTGGTTTCTAATGACAATACCATTCTTCTCCTTTGCATTTGTTTTAATAAATGTTCCACAGAATGTCTTCAGTTCTAAATTTATTGATCCAGTATCAATAATATTATATAATAAGATATGAAGCAACATAACTAGATATCTGCAGAGAAAGAGTTTATGAAAACACTATGGGCTAGATTTACTAAGCTGCGGGTTTGAATAAGTGGAGATGTTGCCTATAGCAACCAATCAGATTCTAGCTATCATTTTGTAGAATGCACTAAATAAATGACAGCTAGAATCTGATTGGTTGCTATAGGCAACATCTCCACTTTCTCAAACCCGCAGTTTAGTAAATCTAGCCCCATGCTAGAGTGCCAAACTGACCTCCAATATAGTGATTAGAATTAGTTCACAATTCTGTGTATCCCTAGCAACACCATATTGCATAAGAAGTATAAGTTGGATATTTTTAGAGCAGTTACACTAGACTGCAAATGTCTATAGTAATCATTACGTGTTGTCTTTGTGTACTCACTTCTGAGCTGTGCATGCACAGGCATATACAGGCATATACATTCTTTATTCTGTGCAATGCTTCAGAAGCATACAGGTATTTTAAAGGACTTTTTTATGGTTCTCATTCAAATTAAAGGTACTATGGAAAGGGGAAAGAATGACGTGTGGAGAGTCAGGGAAGGTCAGTGTGTATTAGTGCAACCATGGAGATTGTGCTTCAGGAGTAGGTGATCGGCTGAGTAATAGTGGATCCATGGTTACAGACACAGGGGGGATTGCAGAGCTCACAAAAGCAGAAGAGCGAAAGCACAGTTTAGTATATAGAAACACAAACTTATCTCAGCAACTATCTTTAAAATGGGACTTTACCCTAAGAAATTCTATTGTCCAGGCAGATCTATTTATTTTCTTTGCCCTTAGACACGACAACATAACGTCTGTGCAGATACAGTTGCATCCAATGCACAGACCTGAGAAAAATCTGCCTGGACAGTAGAATTCTCTAAAGGTAGAGATCTCCCATTTAAGACATGTTTTTGCTCAGAATAAAAATGTCTCAAAATAAGTATTGTTTCACTATGGCATCTCATGAGAAGGTGGCACAAGGTCGGACCAGAACCATGACTAGTCCATCACATGCTACCTTTCTCGTGAGATGTCAAAACGGCAATTTAAAGTCTTCTGCAACCTGATCACTGTCAAATAGAGTGATTAAACTTTATGGTCAGGTGGTAGAGAAACAATAACTTTTTTCTTTCCTTTTCCCAATGTCAGATTTTCATAATAGAACGAATTTCTAGCTGGTGATAGCTTCTTTACAGTCTTCTGATATTTATCAATTCCTGTACCCACACATTCTAAAAGGGAAATTATTAGTATAAGCAGAAACAGAACTGAGAATACAGTTTCATTTACCTCTTTATAGAACACAGCACTATCCCCTAGCAAACAGTCAGCAGTTAGTTTTGATACTTCTATTGCATGCTAGAAATTAAAAGCTAATGTCTGATTGGCTGCTATGAGTTACTGCTTATTGCACTTTCTTAGTAAATAACCCCTGTGCAGATTATTCTAGAAAGGCCAGAAATTATGTAAACATTCTTTTGGGGTTTTTTGAAACAAATGAGATTTTGTGAACGTTCCAATTTCCCATTTGGAGCCCATTTTACATGTTTCAGTGGTATCCCATATGGCATATTCAAGTTATCTATTAAAGCTGCACTACCACCAACATGTTAGCAATCTAATCCCTGCCCTAGGACTGCTACACACAAAATTTGGTTCCTGGGGATCCCCACTTTAAAATGGCAGTGGTTGGTGTGAGCAGAAGACCAGTCACACCTGGAGCTGTAAGGAGAGAAGAGAGAATACTGGTAAACTTGGCTGCACAGAGCAGCTCCAGAGCTCTGGCTAGGGGAGGGAGAAAGCTAGTAAAATGTATCATGTAATTAGTAGTACAGCTGATTTACTTGACAACTCTGGTGCAAATGCACAGTTGGTTGCAAAATGTGTGTAAATTACAAATATTGTGTGTTTCCACCCATACAAGATCTTGGTTGCATTGTAGAAAACAGAGAGTTGTAGTAAATGGAGTGCATTCACAGGAGGGAAACGTTACCAGTGGAGTATCCCAAGAATCCATACTTGGACCAGTGCTTTATAATTTATTTATTGGTGACATTGCAAATGGTATTAAAGGGAAAGTATGCCTTTTTGCAAATACCACAAAGATATGCAACAGGGTAGACACACCAGGAGGGATAAAACAAATGATTGATGATCTAGTTAGACTAGAGGAAGGGTCAAGACTACAGTTTAATACCAAAAAAATGCAAAATCATGCACTTGGGTCTCAAAGACCCAAAGGCTAATTATAGTATTAATGGCACTATACTGGAAACTACTGAAAAGGAAAGGGATCTAGGAGTCACTATTTCAGGTGACTTAAATGCAGGTAAGCAATGTAAGAAAGGAATGAGAAAGACAAGTCAGATGCTTGGTTGCATAGGGAGAGAAATCAGTTGCAGAAAGAAGTAATAATGCCACTGTATAGGTCAATGGTACGGCTTCATCTACTGAGTTCAGTTCTGGAGACCATGGGGTAAATGTATCAAGCTAAGAGTTTTCCGGCGTGTTTGAAAAACCAATCAGATTCTAGTTCACATTTATGTAGTACATTCTACAAAATGATAGCTAGAATATGATTGGTTGCTATAGGCAACATCTCCACTTTTCAAACCTGCAGGAAAACTCTCAGCTTGATACATTTACCCCTATATGTCCATTACAGACTGTACAAAGAGGGGCGACTAAAATGGTGCATGGCCTACAGCACAAAATTTACCCGGAAAGACTAAAAAATCTTAATATGTATAGTTTGGATAAGAGAAGGGAAAGGGGGGACATGATAGTAACTTTCACATAGATCAAGGGTTATAACAAGGTGCAGGAGGGAAACATTCTACAAAGGAAGTATTAGAACACGAGGACATGCACTGACACTGGGGGGAAGTAGGTTCAGAGGAAATGTGAAGAAAAACTACTTCACAGAAAAAGTAGTGGATAAGTGGAATAGCCTCCCATCAGAGGTGGTAGAGGATAATACAGTAGAGCAATATAAACATGCTTGAGATAGACACAAGGATATCCTTACAGAGATTAAAGGATCAGATAGGGTTTTAGGTTACCATAGCTTAATAAAAAGAATTGGCAATCTAGATGGGTCAAGTGGTTCTTATCCGCCGTCAAGTTCTATGTTTTTATATGCACCACCATCATCATTATCAGCGTGTATTTGCACCTGCCCTCCAGCAGGGGCAACAGATACGCCTCCTAACAATGTTTCAACAGGACATGAGCCACATTTGCGTGAACGCGTCCTTACTGTTCCTGCATTTGTACACCAATCCCATCTTCCATTCCGCTTCTCCAGTTGAAAAGAGACTCAACTGACAGATACGCACAAGTCTGCTGTGACGCATAAGTATTTGTTCTCTTTGTGCACATGCACAATGGTTTACAGTTTTTTTTAACATTTGCGCGATTTATGCTACTGACGTACGATGTTCAATTCAGCATCAGGCCTTATATGTTTTAATCCACTTTATCCCCTAGGGATTAATGACTTAAATAATGACATTTTAGTTTGATAAGTTTATTGAAAATGGATAAATATGAAATAAGCACATCACAATTATAATGTAGCAAAAAGTTGTTGTTTTTTTGTTTACACATTGCAAAAAAAATCCCCTTCTCAACTTCAAAAGAATATTCTGGAAATAAATAGCATTTTACCTATTTCCACGTGGTTATAAAAACAGTTCATTTTAAAAAGATTGCTAAGTATTATTGTATAAAAGGGAGTGACAAAGTTTAACCGTAACAATGCATAAAAGTAGAATAAAATACTTAAATAGTCCTTGAGGTCTAAATATTGATTAACAACAAGCACTTATGAGCGAAAATATTTACAATATTCTTAGTCTGTATATTGTAAATAATTTACATTCCGTTACATATTTACATGTATTTAAAACAATTAATATTTCCCAAATATGAATGAATTGTTACCTAAACAATCTCACAATATTTTCTAGATATCACATTTACATTCACAACAGGTCACATTACAGATCTGTTGTGATCTATTTAAAATGGGGAATGGGAGCAAGGGTTTCCTCAGTAAGTTAAAATGCCAATAATGTTCTAATTTGTAGCAGAAATGTAAACTCAAGGTTCACCGTAAAGCATGATAACATGTACCTGGATTGTATTTAAGTCATAAATGGCAGGGTGGCTTCTCTGCTTAAAGTACCACCGCTATCAACTTCCCACCATCACTATCAAATCCTTCACCCCAATCCTATCTAAGCAGGGAATGCCAAAAGCTACAGATATGTAGCCTTCCCTAAAAGCTGTACTACCACGCAGATAAAGGTGGCCTCGCATGCAACCCCCACCCCCAGCTTGAGTTCTGTGCAGCTGTTGTTCATCTTACAGCCACGGCTGAAGACTGGAGAAGGGGTTGAGAACCAATTACAGTAACATCTACGAGGACACGGTCCAAGAGACAGATGTGTAGTACTTGTGACCACACGGTGGTGATTTAGAGCCCTTTTATTCATATATTTATGTTATATTGTCATTTGTAGACTATACTAAAGGAAGATTTCTGTATCAAAAAGTAGGGTAGAATGTTGCCCTTAGAAATCTTCATTCCCCATTTACTATTCTTTTACATTTGGAATCCTCTTTCAAAATCTTCCAGCTGCACTGAAATGAGGGGATTTATTTGAAAAAAAAAGGTCTTAATCTGCAGGCTTTGGCTAATAATAGCACTGATAAATGTTTTCACATACACTTTAATGTACATCCTCTAAAGAGTTACTTTGAAGTATTTTACATGGATAGTTTTCATATCCATAAGATTTACATATTTAAATGCTCAATCAACTGATAACATTATAGCACCAAAAGTCTACTCATAGGGCCTGATTCATCTTCCGACGCAAGTCCTTTGACACAACTGCTTATGCCTTGAAGGGCGGAATGGGGGGGGGTGAAGGCAGGGACAAACGCAGGATTTTGTAGAGGGGGTTTCCACACCATGCCACCAGTGGGCGTGACCAGCATGCATGGGGGCATGGCTATAATATTAGACAGTGCTTGGCTGCTCTCCAACTCCATGGGTAATGCTGCATGCACTACTGTTAGGTGCACACAGCTCTCCCTTTTCAAGCACAGCCGTGTGAAGCGGGGGCAAGGTCCAGCCACCTCAATTATACAGTGCCCCAAGCTTGGAGAGGGGGTTTCCAAGCACTAGGAAACCCCCTCCCTCGATTTGCCTATGGAAGGGGCGGATAAACATAGGCAATGTACATTAAGGGTGTGCCAACTCAGATGCGGCTGATTCAAGTCCTGGGTTTCTCTTAAGTAAAACATTTTTAGCCGTATCATTAGTACCAGCTAGAGGGCAGGTGTAAGTGCCGACTGATAGTGAAAACTAACAGGGCATAGCCTTTGATTTAAAAACTACAGATATGCATACCACAAGCTAGCACAAAACATGTGTATGCAAGCAAGATAGTCAATAAAAATCCATTGTATGTACAGTGTGCATTACGAACCTGTTTTATGTATTTACTATTATTAAAAAAGAATTGTTTTACAAATATTTTTATTACTGATTATAGTATTATGAGTTGTTAATTTTTTTTATACCATTTACTTTGTGCATGCGTTCTGATAGGACTTTATATTGCACATATGCATGTGCGCATCCTGCAGTCTGTTCTGTCTGTCTACATACAGAAATTAACATTTACCCAGATTAAATTGGAAACGTTTATTGAGATCCGCTTGTATTTTAATACGGTCGGAACGACGCTCATTTTTTAAACGCAAGTTGCGTCCGGACATGAATCAGGCCCACATTATTTACCTATCTTGCAAAATTTTATATATCAACTTAATAAACTATTCTTCACTTTTGAAGAGCAAGTGATCCAATTAATGAATATTAACAATGATCAAAATGAGTATAACTGATCTACATCATACACATACATCATATGCATTTGTCCCATCTACTTTTGACAAGTGACATCTTTAAAAACAGCACAAATAACAGCACTGATCCAATGAAAAGCAATCAAATCGTATGTATTTGTAGTTTATGAAAATATGACCTCTATCAAACTGTGCGTGCAGTCATCCGTACACTCCTGATGATCAGTATTTGTCTGTCGTAAGACTTAACAATGTATTTTGCCCTCAAGTTCCAGACTTAAACTTTTAGTTGCCCTTTAATAATTAGTTGCAGTTAAAAATAATACAACTGCAGCCACTGATCTGTAGCTGACAAAATAAAGCAAAGGCAAATAGTGTCTGTTTATTGGTACAGTTAAAGTGCAAGCATCCAAATTGCTTACTTGACAGAAGCAGTCTATAATTTCACCAAGGACAAAATTAACTAATTAACTAACAGCCATGAAATTTACAGAAAATATTATGTAAGGAGAACACTGATCTGCTAAAACTGTCTTTGAATAATGAATTTGTAAAGGGATAGTTTCAGGGTTGTCGGAAGGGGCACCCAGCTTTGCAAGGCCCCCTCGCTTCCGGTAAAAGGGGTGGCCTGCAAATTTGGAACTATGGAGTTCTGGTTGGTAAACATGTATAGACTCAGGCTTCGTAGAATGTTTTATTAAAGTGATGTCTAACTCTTGTTATTTATTTAGATTATTTTCAAAATTACAGGCTTGAACATAATCATTTGTCGAGTGTTACACTGGTTGTTTAAACCTAATTTATAATTTTTAAACAACGTGGTTGATCAATGGGATGAAAATGCACTTTGATCACATATTTAGTCATATCTAATAGGTGCGTTTGTTATTTATTCATTAGCTTATTTATTCATTAGCTACAACTTTGTTGTTATAGATTGGTTGCCCAATATATAAGTTTTCCATAGGGAATTCCAATTTTATCCCATTTCAACAAACCAGTAAAAATAAACTGCTCTGTAATTTGCACAAGCGTTTAATTCCTCCACAAAACAAGGAAATGCCATAATTTTCCACCAAAACACCTATTTAGGTTGATATGATTAATAGGAGTGCTCGGCTAACACATTAGCCCAGAAATTTTTAAGCACCCAAGAACAGCGTCTTGGGAGGCCTGTTTTTCAGAGAAAGTGTAGTCACTAACACTTTATCAACAAAAGAAACAGTTTAAAGCAGCAATCCCTAATATATTTATTTGTTTCTTTAAATAGCAAGACAAGTACCTTTAAATAACTTTTCTTAGCTATCATTCTACAAAATATTATTTCCTTTTCAAAATCTCTATGGTTAACAAACAAAAATGGCTATCAGACACAGTTAGTTTGCTACACAGACACAGGCTCACAGCTCTCAGTATGTCATATGATGAGGGCCTTCCAAAGCCTCTCTGCTCACTACGCCATGTGTGCGTGATCACCATGGTAGTCCAAAATTATAAATCATTAACAGTAGCCTGAAGAAAAAATACAACTGAATTTATTTCATGATATTGCTGCTTTAAACAGTTTACAATTTGATTTAGTTGTGTCATTAATGTGGTAATTGCTCACAGATTTGTGCCTAGTGATTTTGTTTTCCTAATGCAGCATTTGAAATGGTGCCTATCTCGTTCACATCTCAGACTAAGATAAATATTTGTATATTTGCACATTATAAAATATTTAAGCTTTAATTATTATTAGATTTACCAACAACTTAGAAAACAGTGATTTAGATTTCTGGACAGGAAAGTTTCATGTTAAATTAACTATTCTGACAAGACCATTGGTTCTTTAATTTGAGATAAACAAATATTAAAGGGGTTTACACCTTCAGATAATTTGATTTTATTAGTTCATATATGCAACTTTACATTGCTTTCTGAACTGCTGTGCCTAGATGATAGGAAGGCATTGGTGAAAAATACAGACGGAAGCAAGGAAGATAAATCAAGTTAAATTTATAGGAGTTCATCTACAACCAATAAATAAAAGCTGACAAAAAAATAGAACCCCCACTTTTAAGAGAGTTTTGTCCCCTCAAATACATGCTAAAAATGTACTGTGTTTAAATATACACTTTCCCTAAATCTGGGATGTTACGTTGGTAAAGGGTGCAACATGAAACACATTTTTTCCCTGTGTTCTATGCTGAATAGTGTTATTTTGTACTTAGTTGCTGAATCTTTAGCCTATATCTTTGAAGATTTAGAGGGCCTTATAAACAACGCATGACGTGACATTATCCTGTGTTTAGAGACCATGGGGTATATTTTCTAAACTGCGGGTTTGAAAAAGTGGAGATGTTGCCTATAGCAACCAATCAGATTCTAGCTGTCATTTTGTAGAGTGCACTAAATAAATGATAACTAGAATATGATTGGTTGCTATAGGCAACATCTCCACTTTTTCAAACCTGCAGTTTATTAAATCTAGCACCACAAATCTTACAACTATTAGATCCACTTTAATGTTATGATCATTCTCTTTTGGGGATTTCACTCTTGTATGTTACTTGTTCATATTTACACAGTGTAGTTTCTCACTGTTGCTCCAATATCACTTACTTAATGTGGCCCATGTTAGTCTATTTTTATATTCTGGGACATAAAGAAAGGTTAATTAAATAGTAACAGTAGTTGTATTAATAATTAAACACGTAGTAATTTGCCATAACCTGCCCACACTGCCAATTTCAGAATAAATGTCTTGCCAAATAAAGTGTTATTAAAATCTAGAGCAACACCTATTTTGCCAATGCATGAAGAAATAACAACAGATCGTTTTTGAGGACATTATTACATATTTACAAAATACTTTGCACCTAATTTAAGTCCAGAAAAATTTAATTGAAAACAAAATGATAAACGTTTTCTCTTATCAATGCGGAGAGCTCAAACTGAAGTGAAGTTTCACAACAAAACATATAAGATGTTACTTGTCTGGGAACCCCAGCTGCATACATATAAAGAGAATCAATTTGGAAAAACAGTGATTGACAGTTCAGAGTCACGTGGTGTTCTGCAGCAGGCAGATATCCACAACTTCTCCTGTCCCACTGAATTCATGTTGCAAGATGACCCTGCCTGAACATACAAGTGAAACGTGATCGGTTATTTAGGCGAGTATCTAATTTACCCTCTAGTGACAGTGAATGCTTCCAGCACACAACACTGCGCCCAGATAGACATCAAAATGCCATACTGCTGCTATGCAAAATAAAAATCATAAATGGCAGATACTGGTGCAGCGTGTCATTATCTTACCCAGACCATCTTTTGGCTGAGATTGGAGGGGTTTAATGAAATCTAATCGCCAAACATTGCATATTCCAAATACACAGGTGTATAAAGCAAGGTTACAATGTTATGTATCGATATATGGCTCCCTCTGTGTTTGTGGGTTCCTGCAAGATATAGAAGCCCTGAAACACAACCTGATTTCTTTGTTCAGCATGAAACAGACAATGGGGTTTACTCCTGCCTGTGCAAACGTCAGCCACACTGCTGTAGTCAGATAGCCCTGGGGGAGAGGAGCAGACTTCAAAAAGACCCTCAGATAGCAGGCCACTAGGTAAGGGGCCCAGAAGAGGAGAAATAAGAAGGTGATCACATAGAACATCTTACACAGCCTCTTTTCTTGTTTGAATTCCTCTAGCACCAGAAGTCTCTTGATCTGGTTCTGAGTGGTCTGCCTCATGCCCACCAAGGTGGGTGGCGTAGGGCCCCTTCCGAACCCTGCTATCCAGTTAGCAGCTGCTTGCCCAGCAGCACCAGGGCCATGGAAGCTCCAGTTCTGGCTGATGGCCGGAGTCAGCTGAGCTGGCTTCATTTTGCGGTGATCATAGATAAAGAACAGCAGCTTCATGTAGATGAAGTGAGTGGCGCCCACAATAAATGCCAGCATTAGGAGGAAGCCCAGGCTGTCGTTGGCTTTGACATAACGATGCTCAAAGGTGCATTGATCTTCCTCCCTAATAAACTTGTAGGTACCCACCTCGAATACAGGTGGCAAGGCCATAGCCATGGACAGGATCCATGCCATTGAAATGACGATGGCACATGCCCAGCCCGTCATCCTCTTGCAATAGAACCTATGGTGCGCTATGGCCATATACCTGGTCAGACTGATGGACAGCAGCATGAAGGCGGCGTGGAAGCAAAGCAGGACTGACCCAAAGGCCATGATCCTGCAGCTCCTCTTGCTGTACGTCCACTGGGATCCGCTGCTGATAGATTTTAGGACCAAAGGGAAACAAAGCAGGGAGCGGATGAAATCGCCAAGGCACAGATCCAGCATCAAGTAATAAGGAGCTTTGTGCAGGGTCCTGTCTCTCAGGGTGATGAAGGCAAACACGAGATTGCCAAGCAAGCTCACACAGGCGATGATGCCCAGAGATGCCAGCTTGCCCACCGTGGCAGGGCTGATGTCGGCGGGGAGAATGGATGCGTTGCTTTTCTCCAGCTCATGACCAGCCATGGAGACAGCTGCTGCCGAAGGGATCCCCTCCAACTCATGTGCAGATAAGGAATATCACCAGACAGCTCAGGCACTGTAATATATGCAAGGTGAACCCACAGCATGCACTGTGCTAGATGCACAGATAGCCCACGTCTGATTGCAGGGCCATCATCGCTGCTGATCTATAGAGCTATATCCTCTCTTTGTCATTGATGCCAATTCACTGGAGCCGGGGACGCACGAATGCACCAGGTACATTGATGTCATCTCACTAAAAATTGCTGCTATTTCAGTCTGTGATGATGATTTGTGATTAAGTTGGTAATATGCTGTATGTTCTTCTCTGCTGTATTTTAAACGCTCTGTGCAGGTTGTTCGTGACCTGTCCATCTACCTATAATGTTGCTGTGAACAGGACTAGATGTAGAAAGCTTATTAAATTTGAACTCTAAAGACAAATGATAATATATGTATGCATCACAGTATAAGATGAACGTAAAGCAGTGTAATTAATATGACTTGTCTTAAAATATTAATATTGTATAAACTAGTATCACCAACTCCCCAAACTAACATACATGTCACATACAGCTGGGAAATACTATAACATAATTCACAAAGGCAACTGATAGAATTTAGTGAATGCAATTTACAATCAGACATTGCAGTGCACAAAAAGTGCATCTGGTTTTTGAATATTTAGGATCCTTCCTCCATTGTGCATGATATTCCCCTGTTGGCCAGGTAGTATTGGGTACAAGGTTATTTGAATTTCTCTCCAGTGACCCCCATGCAGACAAGCAGGACAGGTGCTCATTCAGATGAAACCACTGCCTAGTTTCCTTTTGTTTCTCACTTTGCTAAATACATTTCCACTTTTCTTCCAATGAACTAATTTTAGGTATCAATGAACTTGGAGAGGTAAGGAGACAAATAACCTCTCTATTTTATTATACATGTCAGCATTCAAGATGTAAAAAAATACATACATTGCTAATTATAATGTTTTGTCTACAGCACATAATCCACCATCTTTTTTTCTCCATAGGGCATATTTCCACAGTGGTCATTATGCATACTGAACTCCATGCAGATCTATCCTGTCTGCCTTCACAATGTAACTGTACATAAAACACATGGACCTCCTTGTATCCGCTTATCTGTCCTCATCAATACTATTAAGGTACCGTGTAACATCCAATGAATGTCATTGCCTAATTAATTTATTTCTGTTTTTTTAAAGGGTGATGTAAAGTGGCCTTCAAGCTTATCTTGCCCTTTCCTCTTACCCAGTGCATATGACATGAATGTAGCACTTACACCAAACCACTCACTCAGGTCAGATAATGCCATTATAGAAGTACACTACCTATTTTGTCTACATTAAGGTCATCCTCCCCTGGGACATCAAGGGACTACAGGTGTAAGCAGAGATGAGTTTGTCTAGTTCTGAAGGTGCTCCGGTCATGATAACTCTGTGGCTTTGCAAGTTAGAGGGAGGGGTTGGTTGTATTACAGAGGAAAAAAATAATAATATTTGGGTGGCATTTTTCTTTAAACAAGCAATATATGACCAAAAACATATAATTAATATCATTGGAATCATAGCAACTTATCTGATTTCCCAGTGAATGTCTTAGTGCTATGCAAATATATATATATATATATATATATATATATATATATATATATATATATATATATATATATATAACTATAAGCAATGACCAGGAAAGACTACAGTTGCCTAAGTTGTTACTCATTTACACCAGAAATACTGAATGTGCTATACAATAATATAGGTACATCACCTCTGCCTGCTGTTGCCTGCCCCAAGGATAGTAACCCTAATATATTTAAAAGCAACATTATACTGAGAATATGTTAAACCAATAAACATACAATACAAGTTGTCTTATATAAAACAGATACAAATAGCAATCACTATATATATATATATATATATATATATATCTCAGCTTTTATATAGCGCCACTCTGTCCGCAGCGCTGTACAGAGAACACACTCACATCAGTCCTGTAAACCAGACTATTTTCACATCATGGGCAGCATGGTGACTCAGTGGTTAGCACTTCTGCCTCCTAGCACTGAGGTCATGAGTTCAATTCCTGACCATGGCCTTATCTGTGTGGAGTTTGTATGTTCTCTCCGTGTTTGCATGGGTTTCCTCCCACACTCCAAAACACATACTAGTAGGTTAATTGGCTGCTATCAAAAAATTGACCCTAGTCTGTCTGTTTCTGTGTGTATGTTAGGGAATTTAGACTGTAAGCTCCAATGGGGCAGGGACTGATGTAAGTACTCTGTACAGCACTGCAGAATCTGTGGCGCTATATAAATAAATGGTGATGATGATGATCAGTCCCTGTCCCATTGAAGCTTACAGCCTAAATTCCCTAATATACACATGCACACAGTGACTATCTATCTATATATATATATATATATATATATATATATATATATATATATATATATATAACTTGAGCAATCTGATATTCACACCTTCCAACATGACATATCTAACCATTAAGCCACTGTGGGCTGCACAGTGGCTCAGTGGTTGGCACTTCTGCCTCACAGCACTGGGGTCATGAGACCATGGCCTTATCTGTGAGGAGTTTGTATGTTCTCCCTGTGTTTGCGTGGGTTTCCTCCAAGTGCTCTGGTTTCCTCCCACACTCCAAAAACATACTGGTAGGTTAATTGGCTGCTGTCAAAAATTGACCCGTGTTTGTGTGTGTATAATAGGGAATTTAGACTGTAAGCTCCAATGGGGCAGGGACTGATGTGAATGAGTTCTCTGTACAGAACTGAGGGATTAGTGGCGCTATATAAATAACTGATGATGATCTCCCTCCAGGGTTATAAATTGGAAATGCTCTACTCCCAAATTTACCTTTTAATTAACTTACTAGTGCTGAATTGATTAATTGACCAGAAAGGTGTTTCCATGAATTTAGTCCAGGTTAATTTAATAGTAAATTAGGTATGAAGCTATTTTGTAATCTGTGAAATGGGTCATGTTGGAAAGTCTGACGTTGTATTTACATTTGCTATATGTAGCTGAATGCAATCTATTGTTCTCTATTAGCAGCTATACTCTCCAGATGGTAGTTAGAAGAGGATGGCTGCAATGTTTTTCAAAAGAATAAATGAAAGGAAGTCTGTTGTGTATAGCATGGTATCTGCTGCACAGTCACAACTTTGTCTCAAACATCTTTAGTTCTGAAACGTGTATACATGCATTTATAACTGATATTAATAGCTTTTATATAAGAAAGCTTCAATACTAGAACATACATGCATACATTTCGTTTTGGTTTTTCTTAATCAAAATTTGAAAAATTGTTGTGGGTAACAATGAAATACATTCAGATCTAGATAACCAAATCAGATCATCCTGGTTAGAAAACCAATGTACAAAACCAGACGTATTACACTGTTCAGTTCTAAAGTGCTGTGAAGCATGTTGGTGCTACATAAATAAATGTTTATTAATGTATAATAAATTGCTTTGTGAGATGATTATGAATTTCTTACAATACAGAAACTTGTGTTCTTAAATTGTTTGTGGATCTGATGATCCAGCAACAAAATAGTTCAGTGCTGTTGTACTAGTTTCACTGTAAACCAGACTATTTGCACAATATCTCATTGCGTTGGTTTCCTGAGGGTGCTCCATTTTTCTCCCACACTCCAAAAACCATACCGGTAGGTTGATTGGCTGCTGATAAAATTAAGATCTGGAAACAAATTAAATAAAATAAATAAAACAACTAGAATAGGAACTTAACTGTGAGGCAGCAACATGAGTCTTATGAAAAGTGAACAGGGCTGTTAATTAGTTAGAGTTTGACTAATTAAGGTCTGGCTAACCTGTGGCTTTCTAGGTGTTGTTAAACTACAAGTCCCAGCATGCTTTGCCAGTAGATAGCCAGAAAGCAGCTGGCAGGGCATGCTGGGACTTGTAGTTTCACAACCTGGAGAGGCACAGTTTGGCCAGTCCTGATTGTTAGACAATTATCATATGATGTAATTAGTTAATTCCAACACAAGCTACAATTATAGTTTAATGTTTTTCCTATGAGCTTAGAAATGATCCCATATCTACATCTATAACATCTGGTAATATAATACCAGTCGTGACACCAGAGTTTATTAAATGACCTAAAAGTGCTACTATAGGAGTGACGTCAGCCGCCCGGACCAATCAGGCAGCGCGGGTGACGTCACGCGTTCTGTTGCTATAGCTGCCGGGGCCGTGCACCGCGTCAGGTGAGCGAGTGAGTCAGCAGCAGTGATGACGTTGATGTTGGCAGGGGCGGGGCGTAAGCGGCTCGTCCACAGGAAGATGGCGCTCCCCGCAGGTCCGGACCGGCAGCTGAAGTCGAACAGCGACGAGCAGCTGCAGCTCAACCACCAGACCGAGCTAGATGCGCTGGAGCTGCCGCAGGAGCCGGACACCGATGGCATCCCTCTACATTCGCCCTGGACTTTCTGGCTGGACAGGTAACGCGGGGCGCTGGGTATAACTGGCGGGGGAGTCCCAGGATACCGGGAGATAGGTCTCCTCCTCCGACGTGTCTCCGCCACTGTCCGCTCTATAAGAGGCCTTATGTTTGTTCTGCTCCTGGACCGGCGTAATCTGTCCTCATATAATTCCCTTCCAGCCCCCAGCCGTGTCCCTCCCTAATAATAGCTGCATTCCCACCTCCCCCGGTCATATGAGCGCCCCCTGTGAGCCTCCATACTGCCTGCAGTGGGGGTGTTGTTCCTGGTCCCCCCTGTTCCAATAATATAGCCCCTGGAAGCCCCACTTTATGCTCTTCCTGTGATATTGTCCCTGGAAATCCCCCCCTACCTCCACCTACTTTATATTGCCATGGTATTGTCCCTGGTAGCTTCCCTCCCCCTCCCCAGTCTCTTCCTGTGATATTGTCCCTGGAAACCACCCAGATACCTATTCTGTTATCCTTCTCCTCAGTATATTGTCCCTAGAAGCCCCATTGTCTCTTTAATAGCTACTGTACCTTGAAGTACCCCTCTTCTTTCCATGATATTTTCTGTGGAAACCCCCCTCTATTGTTGCTGTAAAACACATTCCCTTTCACTGATATTGTCCCTAACAGCCCTCCCCATTCTGTTACCTGTGATAGGAAACTATTCTTCTCCTCCCTGTGATATTTCCTAAAAATCTGGCCTGCGCTGGTTGCTGTGCCTGGAAGGGAGGCCTGAGCCAGTCCCTAATATGCCTTGCCCCTGGTATTGTCCCTGGAAGGGAGGCCTGCGCTGGTCACTGTCCCTTGCCTGTGGTATTGTCCCTAGAAGCTCATTCCTTTGCTTTCACTTCCCTGTGGTACTGTTCCTGAAAGCCCTACGCTGTTTGATCAGCCCAGTGAAGTTTGTCTTGCAAAAATCAGGTGCCCAATAACTGCTATTGTTGAACAGCCATAGTTTGGTCTGACCTTTGATCTGTGCTATTTAGCCATATGTGCAGAAACTGGTCACTCAGATCGGATGCAGACTAGGAAAAGAGTTAATGCTGGTGAAATTGTCTTCCTGTCCTGCCACCTACATTATCTGTTGTCCAACCCATAACTCAACATAATCTGCTGGAGATGGTGTCGGTATATTTATAATTCTGTCCCACTCACCCTGTCTTTAAGTTCCTAATACTCCTGCAGTTCACTAATATCATAAAATTGTGCCTCTTCTCGGTGTATTCACCTCTGCAATGGGTAGGTTCTGGATCAGATCACTGGCAATGTACTCAATGCATTTACACAGATTTTATGTTATTGGCTGGAAATTCTTTTACATGATGAAAATTATTCAAGTAAAATTAATGTGTGCAGAATATTCAAGTTGTCTTTGTAACATGAGTGGACCTCGTTAGAGGTTCAACATTTCCTCCCCCAATCCTACTATGGAACGTTGATTTGTAGGGCTGATCTTATTATACCATGGTTTTAGAATGGTTACAGAATGGTATAAATACCTCCAGTGCCATTATTTCTCAGTCATCTTGGAATTTATAGCTTTGAATCTGTTTAATTGACCTTGTATTGGTGAGGACATCCTGGCATCTGCCCTCTTTTAATATACTGAGATTTGTTTACGCAACTTTTATTGCTTTATTAAATCTGGGAGGTTGGTATGAAATGAATTTACTGTTTATAACCTGTATTTCCTCCTTTGAAATGTTTGTCTAAGCTGGCAAATGAAGAGGGTGACGACTAATGGAGTACACTTATTATATTTTTTTATGCACCTTTTGCTTGGAGGGAATATACCTGGCCGTAAATAAGACATTGTAATGAGACGTCTGGGGCTATAAAGCAGGATTGCTGTCATAAGGCTATAAAAGATTACTTGTTTAATTGGTTACATCCATAGACTGTTAAAATTCTCTACCTAATTGGGGGGGAAGGGGTGACGGGAATGTTAAAATGGCAATCCTGGTTACAAGTTACATTTTCACTGAGCAGCTTCTCTCTGGAAGTGTAGGAACTATATATACTGATGATTGTGTGTGTGTTTTCTGGACCTCTTCCAATTCCCTGTTATAGCACTGAAAAATATTGTTCTCTCATCCTAAACTGACCATTAAGATGGAGAACCAATAAGAAGGTGCACACTCTGTGCTTGCAGCTTCCTATTGGTTCATTCAGCCTCGCCCCCCCCCCATCCGTAGCTTTTAGCCAAAGCTGGGAGACGCATCACTGAGCCCTGGGAGAGGGAAATAATGGGGCTACTGTGAGAAGTGATTTGTAGGGTTTTACATGTGCTTGGGGTTTTATATCTTATACGTTTTGTGTTATGTATTAGTTGTTTTTTTAATGTCTTAGTGTTTGGTTGCATTTCTCAGGATCAGACATCTCATACATGTGAGGTAACTCGTATACATAATCTTCTATTTCTACACATGTATGTTAAACCGACATTAGATATTGCAGGCATCAAAATCCTTCATATGTTATTTACTGTTGCGTATTTTCTGCAATGCACGATCCGCCTGTTTTTCCTGAGGAACTTGATACATTTGTCTGAACACACCTCCCCATTTTATTTTCATGCCCGTGACCAAAATTTGTAACGTGAGTCTATATATAACTTTTTAATTAACGTTTCATGCAGGTCTCTCCCTGGAACAACTGCAGCAGAATGTGAATCCAACCTAAAGAAGATTTACATTGTAAACACAATACAGGTACGAATGACATGGGCACCAAGAAACCTACCATGCATTCTGTTTATGCCCAACTAGACCAATGTGACTGTAGGCAGTGCACTATGCTTTATATTTTTGCCAGGACGTCCTACAAAGGAGCAGGTTGTCGGTTTCCAAACGGATTGAAGGCATTTAAGAATTTTGTAAAGTTTCTGCACCATGTCTTGCATAAATATGATCCTAACATGTAGTAGTTCATAACTGACCTCCCACAAATGCCGCTTTCTCTTGTAGAGTTTCTGGGGTGTGTATAACAATATCCCCCCTGTGACCAATCTACCTCTACGATGTAGCTACCACTTGATGAGGGGGGAGAGGAAACCTCTATGGTAAGTTCCTACATTGCTGAATCGTAGCCTCTCTGATAGTCTAATAAAACTAGAATGAAAGTTAGATTAAAGTGCTTCTAATATATGTAAGTTTCAGCATCTTATCAGAAGTGAAGATATTTAACATAACCTTGTGATTGTAAGGGGAATTCCTATCTTGCACACATTCTACTTCCTGTCTGTGATTCCACTTAGACACCGCAGTTATCTCAGCTCAGGTCAGTTAGTAAACCATGTCTTGTACATTACTGCTGGGGAAATAGTGTGAAGTCTTTTATACGATAAATTGATTGTTACTGGTTTCTTTTCTCCAGTTATGCCGACTATTAACCTCCAGCTTTGTAGTCAATAAGATTTGATAAACCTCTTTCTTATGAGAACACAACATGTGTATTTACCACCTACATGGCAGCTTTATTTTACACTGTATATGTAATATACAGACCACAAACTAAAGTTCTTTGGTTAATGCATTTTACAAAGCAAAAGTTTTGTTCACTGGGACTGCAGATTGCATCCAGTGCCTGTTTTATCATACCCACTAATTACACCTAGCTGTGAAGTGATGCAGCTTTACCCATGGTTCTGGAGTCGCAGGGAATGATACCATGATGTGGGAGTATTGCGAATTGGCTCGCTGGTAACTATTTAGGTCAGGCCCAGCCAACCTGCAGCTTTCCAGGTGTTGTGAAACTTCATGCCCCAGCATGCTTTACCAGTATATAGCCAGCTGATGGCTGGCAGGGAATGCTGGGACATGTAGTTTCACAACACTTGTGGAGTCACAGAATGGCCAGGCTTGATCTGGGTTAATGAAGGGAGAGTGGGGGTAAATGATGGTATACTTCATGTGGTAAGCCCAAGTACTATGCTAAGCGGCAATCGAACCAGTGCCCTTAGCAAGCGTTAATCTTACTTTGCCGCAGGTGAGTGTATTGGATACTGTTTTGTGTTGGCAAGATGGCCAATAGCTGTAGCCTGTTCTACTTGTACAATGGCAGCTACATGGTTAAATATATCAGAAATGATTTAATTAATTTACAAATGTTTCATTTCAGGGAAGAAGAAAGCAATGCTAAAGGAGGGGTGTGGAAAATGAAAGTCCCAAAAGAAAGCACGGTATATCAGTCTCATACACTTCTTAGATATAGATCCAAGAAAGAAAACGTACAAAACATCCGCCGTCCGCAGCGGACTATGTAGCATACCGCAGTGACACGTTCAGGGGACTCTTCACTTATATTACGCTGATGTTTGTCACACATGAATCAAGGTTTAGTAGTGAACTACACATGTAGATTTATACTGCCCACTTGAAAAGCGCTTGACAAACACTAACAGTTGTGGCATAGAAATGCGTCATAACACCCCCAGACATATGAATGTAACACTGCCATTGTAATGTCGGTGGGAAGAATAATCCAGATCTGAATAAATGCAGGAAAAAAAATACAAAATGTATCCACTAAACACTGAAATGAACAATAGAACCTGTGCGAATCTCACTGATCAGTACAAGAAAAGCAGTAAGCATGCTAAAGAAATCACGTATCGCTATGTAAATGACACTTATGGTATTAATAATATTTTAGTAAGCCCCTCCAGTGGTTGTATCCAGGTGGGAAACCCCCCCCCCCCCCCCAACACTAATTGTAGTACTTGGGTTTGCACATCTTGTGTTGGGGTGTTCAACAGATCCTAAGTGTCAGTCTTCCAATCACGTGATTTGAGAGTGGGGTGTTCTCACTTCTTGATAGGTCACATCCAATTGGCAGTGGTTGTGGTGGCCTTTCAAACAGGCTAGTCACTGGTATCGCTGGAGTTTGCATTAAAACTTCGAGTTCCTTGTGTGCACACTTCTCTGCAGTCTGGGTTTTGTGGTTATGTTTTGTGTACATAAGTGAGATTCTCACCTTTTTGGATAAAGCAAATCTGACCCAGTTGCAGAAGTTGCTGCTCTGTTGGTAAGGTAGGTAGTGGTCGGTGCCTTTCCTAAAAATGAGGAACTTGACCAGCTTACGTTCTGGTATTTTACAGTTCTTTAACCACCGGTGACTGCTGTGGCTGCTTCACCTTCTGCTGCACCTTCAGGCCATGAAGTGGATAATGTTGATACAAAACACTTTGGGCCTGGGTCATTAAGGAGAGAGAGCATAACAAAGGAGTAAATTTGCATCTGGGCAAAACCATGTTGCTTTGGAGGGGGAGGTAAATTTAATATGTGGACACGGATTTATAGTTGGGGTAGGGCATATCCTAGGTCAACTCTAAATTTCAGTGTAAAAATAAAGCTATCAAGTATTTGTGTGCTGCATGAAAAAGCAGCCAGAACTTGGCTTATGTGCCAAATAATAAACTTATTTGCACCCCCTTGCATTGTATGGTTTGTCCAGGAGACTTTACTTTTATCTTTGCTCTCCTTTTTTTTTTATTGAACGTCTCAATATATTGTGAAATGTTTACATGAACTTTTTTTTGTGTGTTGCAGGCCCTGGTTTGGAAAGAATTATTGCTAGCTACTATTGGTGAACAGTTTACGGATCACTGTGCTGTTGGTAAATATGCTGCAGGGACACTTTCATATTCATCTTACAATATGTATTGCCTTTTGGTTGACTTTTGCAACTTTTTGTTTGCATTGACTTCTAGAGGACGAAGTGATCGGGGTCAGTGTTAGCGTTCGTGACCGTGAGGATGTTGTACAGGTCTGGAATGGAAACGCCTCGGTGGTTGGAGAAGCAACTGTCCTAGCGAAGATCTATGAACTTATGCCAAACACGTCTTTTAAAGCTGTATTTTATAAGCGTAAGTGATGGTCACTCGGCACGTGTGTGTGTTCTTGTATTTTGTGTGGTGATCCTCGTGTCTGGGTGTCCATGTCCCGTCACAGAGCACTTTCACAATCTCTCTGTGACATGACGTCACTGATGCTTGCTCTTGACAATTTAAAATTAATTTTTCACCTTTTATACGACTAATGTATTTGGCTTGTATATGCCGTCCTGTGACTTCTACTAAACTGTAGAATGTGTTTTTTAAGCTTTTCAGCCATGAGCGGACAACTGTTTATGTTGATGTATCGGCCTTCAGTCCTCTTAGGGATTGGACACAACTGTATTATGACTGCTCTGTTATGTCAGTGACTACTCTGCCTGGTGAGACCTGCATAAAACCTAGTGAGGAAAGTGTAATGTACAAGTCAATAAGATATCAGAAGGTGGCAGAGCTGCCTGTTTCTATACCTGTAGTACTTCATAGTAGAGAGCTTGGGATTGCGGACTCCATAAATGGTATCTGGTAGAACAGGGAACCAGTCAGTATCCATTGACTATCTGACAGTGTGAAGTGACACAACCTGTCCTATGAAGATGTCACAGGTTTCTATCCTAGTTATAAATGGCACCTTGTATCTAAACCTTAAAACTCTTTTTATAACGTTCCAATCTTTTACTCTTTAAATTTTAACTCGTTCCTGATGACCACATGACTTCATAAATGTCCGTTCCAGAATACTGGAGGTGCGGTCCGTCCTTTGGTTCCAGCCCTGTAATCAGGGCAGTTACTCATTCCTGTTCCACAGAATCCATATGGTTTTGATAAACGTCACACAATCATTAGTGGTATTTCAATTTTCTTTATTAGCTGAGCCCTATTAGAAATGGGAAGACTTTATTCAATCTTGTGTGAGAGTTTAGGGTGGTGTATATGTGGTTGTCTTTATTCTGTTGGGGCTTGTCAACTTCTGGACAACTTCATCCTGCTCCATAAACATTGCAGAAGAGGCAATGCTACTGTTGGTCATATGGGAGTTGGCTCTTTAGTCTTTTCCCTGCACTGGTTGAGGGGGAGGGGGGGTGCAAGGTGCTTCAGTAGAACTCTGTGGGGAGTTGTCATAGCATCCCATTGACGCATTGTGGCCTAACTGTTCCGTTTGCTGAAAGCTGGCTGCTTGATACCTACTAAACTCTCTAGTCCAGATAATAAAAATCAAACTTTAGCTGTCTAGTTGAATGCATTTGAGATTCCGTCTAAGTGATTGCTACTGACCCATCCTTGTCTCTTTTCTTGCAGCTCACGAAGAGCATCATGCGTTTGAAGGTGGACGTTCGCGACACTAGCGGAGACTTGCAGCAGCTTTCTATTTTGTTCTTAACCCTTTAACTTCCAGACGGGCCTTTACCACAATGCAGGGTTGCTGGGCCCCACCGTAGAGCAAGGGTATTGCAGTCTATACAGGAGGAAGGCCAGGCACAGGATTTTGTTTGAACTACACTGGTCACTTTAAGATCCATATATATTTTATTTTTTTTCTATTTCTTTTTTCCTCCAAATGGTCAATTCAGTTCTCAACGTAAAATATTTTTGCTTGGTAAATACTCTGCCACTCTTTCCTGCGCATTGAAACTGTACAATGGCTTTGCTGCTTGAAGATCAAATAGTGCTGCCCCCTCTTTAATCTGTAAACCTTTACAGGAGCGAATCTGTGAAGTGACTCAGGGCTAACTCTGTTTGTAAAGCTGTCTGGTCTCTTTAGAAACGGCTGCTTCCGGATTGAAAACCTCTCCCCCCGAACTGACTGAACCGTGAAGAATGGATACGTTTATGGAGTGCTGGCCGCCCAGCCGCTCTGCACTGTTTTTATATAAGATTGTCGTACCACCCCTTCCCCCCCCCCCCCCCCCCCCCCCCATGGTGTGCCGTAATACTTAGGAACTATTCTAGAGGTGGATCATGATGGTACAGACCTCTGTATCCCAAAAGGCATTCAAATACATTTCTACCTTGCTCTGATGTACTTTAATTCTCCCCGGGCAGATCATTGCACTGTAATTTGTATCTAACAAGGTGATCTGGCCTTGCACGGACTGTATCGCACGAAGTGCCAGATTGATATTGTATTCTATCGCTAAAAGTAGTTTAACCTTTGTATTATTCACTAGCATCCTAGCCTGTTGCAAGATCTCTTACTGGACTCTTAAGCCACAGCTGGATCCTTCACCTGAAAAGGGTCCTCTCAATCACCTTTTTGTTTTTTCTTTGTGTGGCCACATTACCTGGTTTTAATTTTAGATAAAGATAGGCTAACACTTTGCCACCTGTAAGCACTAGGGTATACACCATTATAGCTTGGCACCAGTCAGTGTTGATTGTGGCACTGTGTGACACTGTACACCTTAAACTTTTAAAGCTCGTTTTGTCCAGATCATGCTACAAATTCTATTTTAATCTCTTAGAACCAAAGATCTAGCCGCCCTCAGAAAGGAGGTTAGCAGTGATTGTGCAGTAACCACCTCCCTTAATTATACCTGTCTACACCCAGTGGAGTTTGACTGAATGTTGGTTCATCCCACATAATCTCTGTACATTCACTAGTTAACGTCACTAGCTCCTGATTTAAGTGATATGTTACCTACTGACAAAAAAAATGGTCAAGCCCACAAAATTGCTGCCTCCACTAATTAGGTGACAGATGCATTTTTAATATATTTTTTTAAAACTATCCTGGAGTTAATTCCCTTCATGCTGTTGGCTATTCTTGCATAAAGCTGTGTCAAGACCGATCCGTTTGCAATACGGACAAGATTGCACTGACATCCACCACGTCCAGCCGTCAAATCTTAATTTATCTTTTTTCCTTCTTGGAGAATCTTTTTATGCTTCATCTGTATTTATAAACTTCCTATATATGTGTATCCAGTTGTATTGTGAATAAAGATTTTCTTAATTCATGTTTAGTTGGTGATTTCAATAGAATTCAAATGAAACTTTTTTTTTTTTTTATATATTTAATTTTTTTTATTTATAACAAGTTTAAAGACCTTGAAGTATGGAGTACACAGCACTGTTAATTGTAAATCTGCTGTTGTCTTCATATTTTCTGGCTAAACACTTTCATTGTGCTGCAAAATGAAACATACTTATAGTATATCTAATTGTTATAGCTTTGTCTGGTTATAGCTTATCTTGTACAGGTGCCATGAATGAGTAAGTAAGAATCTGCTGAAATCAACAAATGTGCTGGATTCTTCCAGGGTTCTGGTGATCTGAACAGTGGTCCTAGGTTTTCATAGATTAGGGATATTGACCTGCAAATAATGCTGCCTAGATCACCACTGACTCACATACATTCCTCAGTTGTGGGTTTTTTGTTTTTTTTTTTTGTTTTTTTAAAGAATACTTCATATGCAGGACTTTGGGGAAAATTGTCTTTCCATGACCAAGTAACTGATAAATTCACAAATGTCTTTAAAAAAATATACAAACAAAACAATAATACACTTTCAAAGACACCTTGGCCCTCTAAAGTCTATCCTCCATGCTGCTGCCCGCCTCATTTTTCTCTCCTGCTGCTCTCTGCAGTCTCCCGCCAACAGTCACTACACTGGCTCCCCATGGCCTACAGAATTAAATTTAAACTTGTCACTCTCGCCTTTTAAGCTCTTGATCAATCCTCCCCTCCCTACATCTCCTATCTCAGCTCTACTTACACTCCTAGCCGCCCCCTCCGCTCTGCCTGTGACCGCAGCCTCACTACTTCACTGATCACCTCTTCTCACTCCAGTCTCCAGGACTTTGTTCCACAGCAGGGGAGCAGCCGGGGCAATTGTCCATGTTCCATCAGGTTAGCATCTACTCTCAAAGGCTTCAAGCGTGCCCTTAAGACTCTTTTCTTTCTTCAAGTCTATCAGTCCTCCTCCTAACGCCCTTGTCGTGGCTCTCTCCCCTAGTTAGTACCACCCTATTTGTGTCTCCCCCTTTCCTGTAGGATGTAAGCTCTCATGAGCAGGGCCCTCTTTCCTTGTGTGCTCCTTCTAATATTCCATCACCATCTGTACCTCTTGGCCTGTTTCCCTAGCCCTGTTTTCTTAAGCTTCAGCCTACATCTCGTTGATTTCTACCATCACTTTCGTGCATTGTCCCAGAAACAATTTGATTTGCATTACCATGATACCTGTGTTTGTTTTATTTATTTTTTTGTCCTTTCTGTATCATGGGTCACCGTTTTCTGAATGTCATGTACAGCGCTGCAGACCCTTTGTGGCGCCTTATAAATTAAACATAATAAAAGACTAATTCTCAAGGGGGATAAGAGTCAATCTGCTGCAATGTGCTTTGAGTAGTCCATCGAATTGCATTGTGCTAATGTTGAAGCTGGAGTATCTACTTGTGTTTTTTTTGTTTTTGTTTTTTTTTTTTTGTTTTTTTTTAAAACCTTGCACCCCATAGGTGCGAGTTAAAAATGAGAAGAGGTTATGTACTGTACTGGCTGGCAATGTGCATGGCCGGATATCGCGGTGACGTCCAGCAGCACCTTGAGGCAAATTTTAAAGTATAATGCTCTAACTTTCTTTTTTATATGCAATGACCTTATTCCCCTCCCATAAAAGGATAATTCTCTAAAATATATAAAGCTCAATGACCTTATTACTCCCTGCTCTTAAGGTTGATCCATCTATTCAATGCTGGTGTTTGTCATGCTCTATTTTATGCATTCAGATTACCATGAATAGTTGTTAACCTTCATCACGAGCTTGTACATTCCCAAAGATGTATGTCAGTATATGACTATAATGTACCTCATATTCATAAAGCATTGTGTTCTCTAATACTTTTTTTTTTATTAGCTTCCATGGTTAGCTTGTAAATTCCCAAAGATGTGTCAGTATACGGTTAGTACAATGTACCTCCGCTCTGCTCAACATACCCTAAATAACTCTATTTGTGTGTTTTACTTGTATTAAAAAGGGTTGTAAATTGAATGTCTTTTATTCTTATTAAAAGATGGTTGAATATTTGTGCATATCGGGATAGATTAGACAGCAAGTGAATGGTCTGTTCTTGAAGTTGGAAGCAGGAAAAATGGTCAAGTGTAAGGATCTGTGCGACTCTGGCAAGGGCCAAATCATGATGGCTAGACACCTGCGTGCCAAAACGGCAGGTCTTGTGGGGCGTTTCTGGTATGCAAAAATGGTTTGAGGAAGGGCAACTGTTGAACTGGCGACAGAGTCGTGGGCACCCAAGCCTCATTGCTGCATGTGTGGAGTCAAGGCTAGCCCGTCTGGTCCAATCACACAGAAGAGCTACTGTAGCACAAATTGCAGACAAAGTCAATGCTGGCTATGATAGGGGTCTGAGCACACAGTGCATTGCAGTTTGCTGCGTAGTCAGACAGGGCAGAGTGCCCATGATGACTTCTGTTGACTTGGCCTCCAAAATCCCCAGATCTCAATCCGATCGTACGTCTGTGGGATGTGCTGGAAAAAGTCTGAGTTATGGAGTCCCCACTTTGCAACCTACAGGATTTAAATGATCTGCTGCTAACATGTGGGTGCCAGATCCCACAAGACATCTTCATTGCTCTTAAATCATCAGTTATTGAAGACCTACAATCTCCTGATTTGCTTTTACTTGCATATGTATCTGGAGTATTACAATTCCATTTGTCATTTATGCTTGGAGTGCCCTCTGCTGTTCATAGTCAGTACTGAAACCAGACCACAAGGTGTCCTGTACCATCAATTAACATGTAGAAAATTGGAGATTACAGGTAAACTTTTTATTAAGCTTGAGGACAGATATCGGTGCAATAGGTATTAATAATGTTCTCCTTTTCAGGGTAGTGTCTCATCTGTGTCTTCATACAAAGTAACAGATATGTTTTGTTCACTCCTATCAAAGATTTTAACACAAATGCTGCACGCAGAGCTTAGACCATGCAAAATAACAGCTGAAATCCAGGTCCATTGAAATGACCTCTAAAAGAAGAGCACTTGCTTACTTTCAGTGCTGCATTAACAGGATCTGCCAGGGTGCCCAGTGGATGTGACACACAAGACATTAACACAAAGAACACTTTTTTTTTTTTATTTATTGGCTTTAATGCAACATTTCTTTATTTTTTAATTTGCAGGCTAGTTATCCTTCAGTGTATGATTGCATTTTGTAGGTACGTGTAGTGCACATTTAAATTTAGAAAGATTTCTACAGGTTACATACATAGAGGAGTTGGGTACTAGGCATAAATTGCCTGGTTAGTTACTACTGCTCATCATCATTTATTTATATAGCGCCACTGATTCCGCAGCGCTGTACAGAGAACTCACATCAGTCCCTGCCCCTTTGGAGCTTACAGTCTAAATTCCCTAACATACACACAGAGAGACTATGGTCAATTTTGATAGCAGACAGTTAACCAACCGGTGTGTTTTTGGAGTGTAGGAGGAAACCTAAGCACCCTGAGGAAACCCACACAATTCCACACAAATTTTAGAACATTAAAAATTTTTTATTGGTTCATATCCACTTTTAAATCTGCACCGTGTTCAAAATATATTTATACAGAAAACCAAGCTTAAAGAGTAGATAACTCTGGCAAAAGCAGCTGGCTTTATATTGCTATCAGGAGGAGTCTCTAAAAAAAATGTCCTTTGCCTACCTGTGCATAGTTCAGGGGACTGTGTATTATAGTCAGGGCTGTTTTTGTCATAGAACGCTCAGAACAGCGTTCCGGAACCTTTTTCCATGGGTTTTCAAAGTTGAATTAACTTTTTAACTGTTTTTTTTCCTGTGGGGTGCTGCTACAGTGCAGCACCGCATCCTAGTGTGTGGCCTGCTTCCAGCTTCGGCGGCGTTGTGACGTCACAACGCTGCCAGTGAGAGGAGCCGCGATCAAGCTGAGAAGCGAGAAAATAAGCATAGAAGGTAAGTAGAGACTACAGAAAGCGGGGGGAGGGGCGCAGAAAGAGAGGGCGACAGAAAAATGAGGGGGCAGAAAGAGTGGGCTACACAAAAATGAGGGGGCAGAAAGAGGTGAGTTCCGGCACCTTTTTCCTTACAAAAAAAGCACTGATTATAGCCATAATTGTATGCTATTCCTTTATCACAAAATCCAGGGCTGTGCCTGCTAACACTGTGTCACATTTTTACCAGAACCCAATAAAAGCCTCCATTAATGTTCCACTTGTCACTAGGCCATGCCACCCATCAACCAGTGGTAGAAGTGGGGGTGTATACGGTGGTACGCCATACTGTCACTACCCAAACTGCCTTCATTGTAACGCTATCATACCATCACTTCTAAATTTCTACGTCGACCACTGGTCACAACACAATAAGATTAACAGGAGAGCTCTCTGGGAAATAAATAGATTGTGGAAGATAATGCCAACAACGGCCACTATACAGAATCCTGAGCGCTCTACGGTACAGATGAATCCATATCTAGTCACAGTAGGTTTGGAAGCTGGATGACACTGTGTCTAAATGCTGTACGCTTCAAAGAGGATTTCAGCCAATATTGCAGGCCCCACCATATAAAGAAATAAGCTTACAACTCTATCAAAAGAAAAAATGTCACGATAATAATTTTCGAAGAAATCAGAGTTTCTTTTCAGCGCGCAAACTGCTCACCTTGAAAGTAACCAACTTGTGACCTGAACCAATGTTTATAGTCGTGCAGCCTATTAGGTCATTGGGAACCAGTGATATCACTGAGGCTGGAGGTATAAATGAATATCGGTTCTGCTAAAAAATTTCTGCCTCCACCCAATGAGTACATTATGGTACGATATTCCATGAATTACTGGGCTGTGGTAGCAGCTCTTCAATATTTTGTACGCTGTGTCCTGGGAGATTGTGTAATGTGAACACTGTGTAACTAGAGAAGTAAAGTGTGTCATGTTTTAATACAACACAGCAACACATGTCCGCTGTGCACATGGATGGATTAATAGATTTGCCGTGGGTTACAAAATGTCATGGGAAGTATATTGAAAATCCATCCTTGTAGAAGGGAGGAATTTCTATTCTAGTGTAGGTCAGATGTGTTCTCTACATCAGGAACAGAGAAGACCTTCTCAAGGACTCAAAAACATGTCAATGCCATAAATTGGTTGTTGCTGACTCCCTTTAGAGGCAGCTTGTGGATGATACCCTTGGAACATTGCAGCTTGCGGGCTGACCAATAAACTGAAGCACGTGTTCTATGAAAGGTTTCTCCAAGGTTTCTTTGTTTTCCCAAATCCATCTGTGCATGTCACAATAATTTATAGGTTATTTGTAAGTATTGCACAATTCTATCTTTATCGCAAGCCAAAGTGCTGGACACTACAGTCCAACTGAAGTATGATTTTTGACTTTACCTGGACAGTACTTTATAGTAATTGATGATCCAGGTAGACTTGAGGAATGATCAAGAGAGTGGCAACTACAATTTAATGTAAAAAAATGTTACTAGTCAAAGGGAAGCACAGCAATGGCCCACATTAGGACAGGGTCAGCCCAGATAAATCCTGACCGCCCAGTCCAGGGCCTTGGGTCCTGCACAGCTCACCCCCCTCCCCATCCCAATAACTCAAAATCTGTGAGTAAGGGTCTCAACAGATTATTATTGTAAAAAAAAGCTGACAGAAAGGCACCGGACTCTAGACCGGAGTCTAGATCAGCTAATGTGTGATCCAGCCCTTCATCTGCATCTATAAAAAAAACAAACATGATGGCAAAGAAGTTGACGTCTTGTAGATAATGGTATTGAGTCCTACAGACTCTCACAGTGGAGGAGGAAATGTCAGGAAGCATCTAGCAAAAGGCTAAACATGGGTTGGATTTCAGTTGGGGATATTAACTTTACATCAATGGCAGTTTATAGGAATAACAAGGATTGAGAGGTGTGAGCAAAAACGAGCGATGATTCCTGTAACAGTAGTTCTGCACAGGAACAGGTCATGTGAGGTTCCTACAGAGAGTGACTGGTGTGACAGGCTCTGTAGGCAGTGTCGGACTGTGGCAACGCTAGGGGCCAGCCAAAATAGAGGCGAGACCAGACACTAGAGGGGGGAGTGGTCAGCCCACGAAGGACAGTTAGCACCATAGTGTAGTATATAAAGAATGCAGTGTGTGTATAAAGAGTACACAGTCTTGTCCTGCCCATTAGATTGGGCAGAACAGTCACCAAAAATCGGGAATTTCCCACTAGAATCAGAACATTTGACAGACTGTCCTACCTGTTCTTGTCACTTTCACCACCTGTGGCTGCTGGTTTCTTTAGTTGTGGCTTGTCTGGATCCTGAAATGTTGGGGGCCCTATTTGAAAAAAAAAAATGGGTACATTTAGAAAATGCAAACCAGCCCCGGCGTTAACTCAATAGGACCCACGATTAATACTTAGGCCTTCCTCCAGCCAAAACATTATGATCACACTGTGCCCTCCATGCTGCTTTTGCTCCCCCCTTCTCCTACCCCCCCCCCCCTTCATCACACTGTACCATGCTGCTTTGGCCCCTGTTCATCACACCCTGCCATGCTGCTTTGGCCCCTCTTCATCACACTCTGCCATGCTGCTTTGGCCCCCCCTTCATCACACTGCCATGCTACTTTGGCCCCCCCTTCACATTCTGCCATGCTGCCTTTGCTCCCCCTTTCTTCCATTCTGTCACTTACCTTTTCTATCAGCTTCTTTCCTATCTTTTCTTCTCTTCTTGTCTTCTGTCTTCTTGCCGACTCCTCTCTGCACCGCTCCTCACTGAACGTCGGGCGTGATGACGTCATGCCTGACATTCAGTGCGAACAGAGCAGAGAAGAGGGAGGAGGGGCGCCTGCGCCGCGATCACATATTTTTTTTTAATTATTGTTATTATTATTTTTAAAAGGTACCCGCGCCTCCCCACCAACGAAGAGGGGGGCGATCAGGGTTGGAGCCTACCGGGGCATACCCCGGCTCCCCGGCGGGCCAGTCCGACTATGTCTGTAGGAGACAAAGCCGAAGGGATCTGATATTCATGTACTGTGTTTTTTTTCTGGTCTTTAGGGAGGGACTGTAAAGAGATCTATAGGGATGGGGCTGTAATGAAAGCCATTGGGATGGGGCTGTAATGAAAGCCATAGGGAGGAGCAGTAATGAGAGCTATGGGAAGGGGCTGTAAAGAAAGCTATGAGGAGGGGGCTGCCATGAAAGCTATGCGGGGGCAGTAATGAAAGCTATAGGGAGGGGCGTGTAATGAGAGCTATGGGAAGGGGCCGTATGGAATGGCAATAAGAGTGGTATGGAAGGGCCAATAGGAATGGTATGGAATGGGTAATAAAAGAGGTATGGAAGGGGCAATAACAAAAGGTATGAAGGGGACATAGGGAGAGGTATGGAGGGGGCAAATATGGAGGGAGAAATATGAGGGTAACTATAATAAGGTTTTTCTCTCTCTTTTTCGTCTCTAGTTTTAGACCGTAGCCTTATTCCAGCTCTGGATAGATCATCAGCTGCTAAAATCAGAAGCATCAATTTAATGAATAAGCACAGATTACGTTTTGTGACAGTGAAATAAATTGGTCTTTTTTAGCCTGATGAAAAAAAAGCTGCAACTGCTGCCACCTAGTGGACAAATTCAGAATGACATTTTACAGACGCCATCTCTAATACAGCTCAGTTCTATTAAAATATTCATGGGCACTGTGAAACACTAGGATGCTAAGAGCTTTTGTCACAATTTAAATAAAAAAAAAAACCTCAACTTCCGACACTGTAATAAACTGCAGGAACAAATCAGTGTATTTATACTAAGCTCCCAGAACAGTCTGTTTCTGGACATTTCTGCTCTTAAGGGCTCTTACTGTGAAATCTCATCATTTTCTAATCTATCATTATACTAAAACGGAGTGCTGCTATCTCCGTGATGATGAATTAGCATATCAGCAGAACCAGCAGGAAAGCCTTTCATAAAGTCTTCACAGATCAAGACTATTATTATTTGTGAATATTTTTTTAGCGTTTAATTTTAACCTTGATCCGCCGTGAATCTATAAAGCGCTGTATCCAATACCAAAAGCTGGACCTGGAGGCAGCTGGTATTTGTAATGCGTGATATAACAGGGCCTATTTCATGTAGTGTGTTTGGGATTAGCAGATAGCCATATAGTCACTCCAGGCACATATGAATCACACATGTTGTATGTTTGCATTGCACAAGAATCTCTTCCAACATTTTAGGCTAAAGGCAAAGTGGAGACAAAATTAGTCCCGTCCGACCATGTCGAAGTTAGCAAATTGGATAAAGTAATTTCAATTACTATCGAGCAAACTTGGTTGTCTTTGTCTGAAATTATGCATAGAGCACACTACGGCGTGGAGAAGCGTATCCTGCCGCGACACGTGGCAATAACAGGTTTTACACTTTTACACACATTCACATGAACATACACATTTGTAATTAGTACACATTAATTGTAGTTGCAACACATAGTTATTTATGTCAAAATATAGCAGTGTTTATGTTCAATATTATAAGTTATATACATGTTAGTGAAATCAAAGGTTCAGGTTGCAGGAACATGTCATGTTTAGTATCATTTTAATCCCCTATTCATCCACAGTTGTCTGGTTCATCCGCCGAAGGGATCACACATTGCATATTCTAGTTAGCGATGCTAGGGAATAAATGTTTAAAATGATGCTGACTGTATAATGTAAATAGGCTAGTTTAAACTAGATTCTTGGCTGGAAAATCGGATATTTTAGTTTGAACTGGCCTATGATTCCTGAAACCTGGACCAATAGAAGCAAGCCACATTGTCTGCATTGTTTACTGTATTCACTGACTGTACATAAGCAGGGGCTCTGGACCTGGTGGACAGTCTTCTTGAACCACAGCCTTCAGACCTGAATGACTGTACACTGGATCCAGGGCGCCTGCGATAAGTAACGGCTGTACTTGTTTTATTCTGATTTGTTATTCTGCTACTTTTGACTATTAAATTACTTTGTGCTTTGGAACCACACATTGGTAATCAACAATCGTTTTTGGATATCAATTAGACGTGCATAACACCCACTTAATCCAAAACCCTGATCTGCCCAAACCCTACCTAGATCCTGATCCTCTTAACCACACTCATACAATAAAACTGGACTATTGGGATGTATATACATATTTGTTACATGCCTACACATTTTTACAGGTGTATAACTTCTAGCTGATGGTCGGAGAGTTGGGAGGTGTTGACAAGTTATCCTCTGCTCTGTGAGATGTTAGAGAGGGAGGAGGGTTAGGGGTGGCCTAGCTCATCAGAAGTGCTAGAGTGCTAGGCACGCCCCATTGTGACATTACCACACCCCACTATGTCCCAATTAGAGATTTTGAAAAGTTGGGAACACAGGTGTGTAACATGTGTTTGCGATTATTGCACTACAGCCAGCTGGCATTTGTTGATGCAATGTCAAACTGGCCAATCTGGTGAAGACATCACAAGGCCCTATAGCTGGAGGGCCCCATCCCCAAAATGTGACGTCATACAGATGGGTACCTACACTAACAATTAATTTCTAAAACATGGGTACACTACATACCTCTCTGTATACATGCAAATACCTACATACACACTTATTATTCAGAATTCATAGGACTTGGGGTTTGAGGATAAAGGTTATTCGCTCATTTGGAGCACTAGGTTTAAAATGATGCTATTTTGACCTGCATAGTACATGGGGAAGATGCCATGGACTGTGCAGGTCATTAGATTATTCAATAGTGCTTCTCACAGTAGAGACCTGTGCTGGTCTGTTGTAGAAGGCATAGGCAAACCGAGGGGGGTTTCCTAGTGCCCAGAAACCCCCCTTCAAAGCCTGGGGCACTAATTGAGGTGGTTGAACCATGTCCCCGCTTCAACAGTAGTGCACACAGCATTGCCCATGTATATTATGGGGATAGGAAGAGTTGGAGAGCAGCCAAGCACTGTCTAAAATTATAGCCACGTCCCCATGTATGCTGGTCACGCCCACTGACGGCGTGGTGTGGAAACTCTCCTCTACAAATCCTGAGTTTGCCCCTGGAAGGCTTACACCTAACTGAGACCCATGACCCGTGACCCACAAACCAGTCTCCAACCTGCCAGTACCTGCACCATCGCTAACCTACTTCTATTTGTACCCACTATACTAGCCGCATCCTCCACTTACCTCATTTGAATAACTGGAGGAGGAGCCGTCTGTCTCTATAGTCACATGTAGGAGTGACAGGATATGCAGCCAATTACAACCTTGCTAATCGAATAACGTGACAATACAAGTAGATAGGGACCAGCAAAATATTTCTAGGTCCACCCAGTGATGTTCTTTTCTAAATTGCTACTGGAAGTTTAGAGCTGATGGAAAAAATAAGTCTTTTTCCGGATTAAAAATGGCTGCGCGCCCCTCTGCCCAACAAGGGAATCCCTTAACAACGCTTCCTCTCCTCTCCCTTATCTCATTTCAAAAATCTTGCTCCAATAGATTAAATCTCCACAACACTAGGCACAGTGGTGCCCTTCTCTTAACCTAGCATCATAGTCGTATTATCTATTAGGCAACCTAGCCTCCCGCCTATGGCCCAGTGAGCACTGAGGGGCCTGGATTACCCTAAACCATTTTTATGTTTTGTTATTTTTTGATGAATTGGGAAGGGGGCCAAACCAGCATGTTGCCTAGGGCCCTCTGGGGTCTTAATCCAGCTCTGTTTAGTATGGATCTGGTATGGATTTAGTATGGACCCAACTCCTCTGCCATCAAACGCAGGGCCCTCTGCTGTGTCACCGATGACACCCCTCTAAAACTTTCCCTGACAGAATATCATTGTGGTGTGGAACTATTAAGACAGCATTGGAAGTAGAGATATTACAAGTGGTTTCATATTGGATTTTACCACTGCTGTTAGAAATGTTACTACATACTTATATTGAAGAAACTTAAATTCCTTAACTTTTGTGTAAAACAAAATGCACTGGTTCCTTCACCCTATTCAAAAGCAGTCTGGAAGTTTAATAATCATCAGCTATTTACAAAGCACCACTAATTCCACAGCACCGCACAGAAAACTCGCTCACATCCGTCCCTGACCCATTGGAGCTTACAGTCTAAATTCCCTAACATACAGACCGAGAGAGACTCAGGTCAATTTAATAGCAGCCAATTAACCTACTAGTATATATTTGATGTGTGGGAGGAAACCGGAGCACCCGGAGGAAACCCACGCAAACATGGGGAGAACATACAAACTCCTCACAGCTAAGGCCATGGTTGGGAATTGAACTCGTGAAGCCACCGTTATCTGGCTGCTGACTACACTGGACCTGACATGTATAGTTGCGTGCTCATTGTTGTAAAATTAGATTGCAAGCTCCACTGGGTCAAAGCCTCATGTGCTTTTATAAAAACCTCTTACTGTACAGTGCTGTGGAATGTGCTATGCTCTAAACAGTACAAACTGCATTCATGGTTCATTCATTCATTTGTTAGAAACTTATATGTATAGTGGATATAAATTCAAGGGAATATAAGTTCTGTTTCAACCTTATCTGAGCTCATTTCAGCACAGTGACCACACTGTAGTCCAGTTAGTCATTAAACATCCAGGTGTAGTAGCCCCAAAGAAAGTCCTTTCTATACTCATTACTTTCTCACCAAATCTTACATACATGCTGCACATAAAATCAAAGCTTTAGGAAACTTATTATCGCAGCATAGGAAAACTTGTGACTGTTTATTGATATACGGTTATGATTTCCTTTTGCTAACAGAAGAGCGGAAGATCACAGTGATATATTGTGAGAGACGATGAGATCAGCCCTGTGGGCCCTTGCTGGAAAGAGTTATGTTTTGTGTATGAAAATTAATTTTGTTTGAGACATTATAAAAATGTCCCTGTTCTTCCTCTCGCAGAACAACACGTGCAAACAAACCTTTGATTCTTTGCTTGTGCCTCTAGCTAACAAAACCCATCCTTCAGTTATTTAATTAAATCGACGGTACACAGGTCATGGTATGTGACTGCTGTCTGTAGCATGTTCCAACAGCTCTGTTGTAGTGGTCATGAAGCCTGTACACACACACCTGCTTATCTGTGTTTGTATATACAATATATATACAAACCTATATTCAGGGCTGCCTTAAACAGCATTATAGGCCCCCTGGCAAAGCCGAGCACTGCCACAAACCACTCACAGGAATAAAAATGTAAATAATCAATAAAATTAAGCTTATATTTATTGGTACCTCCAACAAAATCATTGTTTAAACATTAAAAAATGAGTCACAGCCTTCAAACTTCATTGCGCTCCGTTCCATATCTTCCATTGTTTACATTTTTCTTATTAATAATATTGCAGTACTGTGTTAGCCAGAAAAATCTATGTGATGTAAAATACTTTCATGTCAAAAAAGACAAAAGTAGTATAGGAGTGATACCTTTATTGGCTAACCCAAAAAAAATTGATTATGTTTGCTAGCTTTCAGAGCACAGAGGTCCCTTCATCAGGCAAGTTTACAAATGAATGACTGAGGAAAAAGCACAAAATTTAAGAGCTATTACATTGTAGGGGGGGGGGGGTGGGGGGAGGGATATACATCATAAAGATAAGCTAAAGTAATAAAAAGAAGGTTTTCGTTACAGATGGAAGAGTAAAAGTCTTATGAGTTCAGAGATCTGGAGTCACTTTGATGTGGTGTGTGAAGTGTGTCCATGTAGTGGGTCATAAATCCAGGTGTTAGATTGAGCCCTTGAGTTAATGACTGGAATGTTCTTATCAGTTTGAATTCCCATATTTTTCTCTCCTTGTCATTTTTAAAAAGACCTTTTAGCATTAATTTTTGTTTACGTTTAGTGGGTAGCAGGGGGAGGCAACTGATATGGATTGTTAAAAGTAATAGAAGAAATTTATTATAGCTTTATAGCTTAAAAAAAAATGATTTTGCCTTGCTTATGTACAATTAGTACGAGTACGTTGTTTTCGTCAAGGTCAAGATATGTATTAGCAACAGCAAAATCGCAGATAACAGCTGATACTGAGTTCATTAGTCCACCTAAACATTTTAATAAAGAGGGTTTGAAGGTTCTGAATAAATCTACCGGAATAATATACTGAAAAGTTGGTAAGCCTATGGGGCCCCTATGATCGTGGGGACCCCAGCCAACTGCCCAGCGTGCCCATGCACTAAGACGGCTCTGCATATATTCTATAATAAAGGGTCGATTTGGACATAAGGCCATTTGCACCATGTTAAAATGTGATTTGCGCATTTGATTGTGCGTGTGCACAACTTACCGCCTGTTTTGATCTGAGTATACCTTATATTCTTGGAGAATCATGTTCGTGGGGTCGGTGTGTACGTTAGAAGGGGCCTGGTTGACCAGCGTCCGATGTTGGCTCACACATAACTTTAAGATACTTCTTTAAAGAGGCGTTATCTTGACGTGACCAATAGGCATGGTGACGATTTCCCAGTTGTTGATGAAAACAGTTTCTGACCGTGGATAAAATCATTTATACATTATGGTATAATTCAGAGTTGGATGCATTCATGCTCAGAATCTACGTCTGTGTACACAATTTTGGTGCACGTGTGCATTATGGAAATGCGTATCTTAAGCAGGAAAAAGAAACAGACGTATTTTCAGCTATAGAGGACGCCCTAGGTGTGTGCACATAGACTCTACGTAGGTGTCACTTCCCCTTACAACATCTGTCAGAGGACCATACTTATGGCCCCTACACTCCATGAGAGCAGATAGTGGAGGTTTCCTTCCTTCATGATAGACATAGGAATACGGACAACTATGTCTATCACCCTCGTGTCAACATCTCTGACTGGGGATGATGTCATTTTTGCTACTGTGTTCACTTTATCCACTCATTCTATATATAGTTATCCTATATCCACTGATTCTATGTATACTTATACTATATCCACTCATTCTATGTATACTTATCCTATATCCACTGATTCTATGTATACTTATCCTATATCCACTCATTCTATGCATACTTACCCTATATCCACTCATTATATGTATACTTACCCTATATCCACTCATTATATGTATACTTATCTTATATCTACTCATTCTATGTATACTTACCCTATATCCACTCATTCTATTTATACTTACCCTATTTCCACTCATTATATGTATACTTATCCTATATCCACTCATTCTATATATAGTTATCCTATATCCACTCATTCTATATATAGTTATCCTATATCCACTCATTCTATATATAGTTATCCTATATCCACTCATTCTATGTATACTTATCCTATATCCACTCATTC